>NW_019943036.1:96650-103953 GCF_002910315.2 Salvelinus sp. IW2-2015 | reverse complement strand
GTCAGAAACTGCCAGTGGATGTGTTTCAATTGCTGTTGACACACTGCAGTTGAGTAACAGCTGCTGCTCAGCATTTTATAGAACTATGGACATTCTCTCTCTCTTATCTTTTCCCTCTCTCTTCCCTTCTCTCTCTTTCTCGCTCCTTTCTTTCTCTCTTTCCCTCTCTTTTTCTCGCATTCCTCTCTCTCTCTTTCCTCTTCTTTCTTGCATTCTCTCTCTCTCTATCTCTCTCGCTCTATTCTCTCTCTCTTCTCTCTCTCTCTGTTCTTCTCTATCTCAGGCTAGTGATGATATCAATCAGTTGGATGTTTATGTCTTAATGAGCATTTTGCGTGGCCCTGAGTTGACGGCAGGAGCCGAGGGAGCTGTGGTGTGGGCCCCTGTCGCTCCCGTGTAGCTAAGGGCAGACAAACTGTTGTGTGCTGTAGCTACAGACGACGGTGTGGCGTGGTCCGGCGTGGGAGAATCCCTGTCTCCGCTCACTACGTGCTCCTCCCACCCTCCGACGGGAGGGCGTGGTGTCCGCCAGGGCTGGTCTGCTAACGGCGCGCCCTCTCCTCTCCTCCAAAAAAATTCATGCATACAAAAGAAACCACCAAGTCACTTGGCTCTGTCATAACCTCACATGGTCTCTCTATCATTGCTATGCAGACGAACACACATTAATCTTCTCCTTTCCCTTCTGATGACGAGTGGCGAATCGCATCTCTGCATGTCTGGCAGACATATCAGTGTGGATGACGGATACACCATCAAGCTGAACCTCGGCAAGACGGAGCTGCTTCTTCCGTCCGGGAAGGGACCCGTGCCGTGTCCACTGATACTCCGCATCCACGGTTGATGACGGAGCCACGCGGTGGCCGAAGGGCAGCGCCGCCCCCAGGGGGGATTGTGGTCCTCCTTCCCATCTAGAGTCGGCTTAGTTACTCGTATTTTTGTGTGTTTGCTCTTCTCTGGTGATCAGCGACGGCGGTTGGGGGGGGGCTGGTCGGGGGGGTTTTTTTTCTCGCCCTCCCCGCGGCGGATCCTCAAGGTGTTGCGACGTACTATCTGTTAACACTTAGCTGTAAAGTCTCCCTCCGTATTTGTTATAGCATGAAGTTTGTACTTGTTAGTCACTCGGTGACGAGACGACATGGATAGACTGGTGGGTTCCGTGGGAGTCAACGCGAGTTAGAGCTCCTGGGACAGACGGCGAGGCCACTCGAAGGAGCCGGGCCGGAAAGCGGAGCGGCGCGACCGGCGGTTGGGTTTGCGGCGGACGGCGCGGATTCGTCGGATGTTGCCGCAGGTTCGGCGCCACGTATGAGCGTACCGTCGGGCGTGACAAGACAAGGAGGAGGGCGAGTTGAGGGGGCGATCTTTGCGTAGCCGTCGTAGGCGCGTCTGGTATAGTCAAGTCGCATGTTGGCGTCGTTCTTGCAGTCGCAGTCGGAAAGGCTCCAGGCAACGCGTGATCTGCGCGTCCGTGGACACCTACATGTACATGTAGAGTTGAATCTTTAGGCAGATGCTCTTATCCAGGAGACCACTTTACAATCAGTGCAACGCAGGGTAAAAACATGCAATAAGCATAATCACTGTTGGAAAGGTATTCAAAATAGGCGCAGTCCGCAAAACAGTAGCCAGCAAGAAGTCATCAAACCAATACAACAGTAGTTGTTCTTGGTCTCCCCCCCCCTCATATAGTTTGCATCTCATCGACATGTTATTGTCATATAGATTATGAATACTATAATGACCTGGCGGATGCGAGTGCATCTTCTTCTCATCAGTCTCGGGCGATGTAGAGCACGCGCACTGTAGGAGAGGGGCGATGGCAGGCAGCTCCCAGCTCCAGCTGGTCTGCACGCGCCCCGCTTGCCCAGGTCGTAATTCTATACCGTGGCACCTGGCAAGTGCATAGGGACGTCCCGCGCACGATGCGCACTGCTGTTGGGAACCAGCAGTCAACACTAGTCAACAGAGGTGCAGTATCTTGCGAAGGCTTATTCAGCCCAATTGTGCTCGATGCAAGTCTTCCATCTGTTCTTACCATCTGCATTGTTCCAAACTACGCGCTATGACGGTTATTTGTAGTTATGTAATTAAGAAGTGTTCTAAGTGGGGAGTCGGGTGATGGTACCTGGCTCTGTTCTCAGTGGATCTGCAAGCACGACATTGTTGTCCAGGACATAAGATGGACTTAATCCATCGGGGGTTGATGGCCAGGGCTTGTGGGCTCATTCCAGACGAACCTACAGCAGAGCGCAGAAGATTTGAATTAGATGTTATTAGGATCCGTCATTATCTGACAGCCAATGGTGACAGCTAGCCTTACGGTGGGTCTAGACCGATAACCAAAAAGACAATCAGTACAGACCCAACAAAATAAACATTAAACAATTTACATCCACTATAAAGGAGAAGACATAAAATCTAAACAGAACCTTTATTAGCCATCACAAGGGGTGAAAACGTATTGCGCCAAAGTTCGTTTAAAGATGACAGAAAACAAACAAATCCACCACAAACACAGAGAGATGAGATTGTGAGATCTAGTGTTGCTTTGCACCCGCTCTCGGACCCCGACTCACCCCTCTCCACCCTCTAGCCTCCTGCGCGCCCCTCTGAGCGTCTTGGCTGGGATCAGCACTGAATGAAGAAGGAAGTCTTTACTTCCTCAGGACTTATACATTTGTTTGTGCTTCACTCTGATTGCAATTTAAAATCAGCCACGGGTCTATTTATTCCATATTATTACAGACATACACACACACGCACACCACACGCGCCGCATGCACACGGCACACGCAACACAACACACTACAGACTGGAGTGCACACTACACATGGCGCACACAGACACAGCACATCTGCGAATTGATGCGTTCCCTCACTCCGCCTGAGGGAAGCACCACCTCTGGCCTGCTCGCCTCCCTACCACTGAGGAAGTACAGTTCCCGCTCAGCCCAGTCAAAACTGTTCGCTGCTCTGGCCCCCCAATGGTGGAACAAACTCCCTCACGACGCCAGGACAGCGGAGTCAATCACCACCTTCCGGAGACACCTGAAACCCCACCTCTTTAAGGAATACCTAGGATAGGATAAAGTAATCCTTCTGTCCCCCCCCTTAAAAGATTTAGATGCACTATTGTAAAGTGGCTGTTCCACTGGATGTCATAAGGTGAATGCACCAATTTGTAAGTCGCTCTGGATAAGAGCGTCTGCTAAATGACTTAAATGTAAATGTAATGTAAATGTGTGTATACAGTTCATTCGGAAAGTATTCAGACCCATGGATTTTTTTCACATTTTGTTACGTTACAACCTTAGTCTAAAATAGATTTTTTTTTTTACATTCCTCATAAATTCCTCATTCCTCAAGATGAACGGAGCAAAGTACAGAGATCCTTGATGAAAACTTGCTCCAGAGCACTCAGGACCTCAGACTAGGGTGAAGGTTCACCTTCCAACAGGACAATGACCCTAAGCACACAGCCAAACCAATGCAGGAGTGGCTTTGGGACAAGTCTCTGAATGTCCTTGAGTGGCCCAGCCAGAGCCCGGACTTGAACCCAATCGAACATCTCTGGAGAGACCTGAAAAGCAAAAACAGGTTTTTAGATATTTTAGCAAATTTATAAAAAATAAAAAACCTGGGTATGATGCTACAAGCTTGGCACACCTCTCAAGCTCTGTGAGGGTTGATGGAGAGCGTCGCTGCACAGCTATTTTCAGGTCTCTCCAGAGATGTTCGAAACACCATTCACTGCATTCCAGCCATTATACTTCATTCCAGACATTATTATGRACCTCCACTGCACCTGATATAGGATAAAGTTGTCTCCAGACACTGATCTAAGGTCAGTTTGATAGTTTTCCCCCCTAATGATTAGGATAATGGGAAGGAGAAGCTGGTTGTTAATGGTTAGGATTACGGGAAGGGGAAGATGGTCATTAATATATGCTTACGAGTAACATCTACTTCGAGTGGCTCACCTTCCCAGAGCAGTCATCTGTGTGTCACTGCTGAAGAGGAGTGTCTATCTAAGACTGGGGTCTCCCCTCATCCTCTTACACSCAGCCTCCCTCTTCCACCAGTTATTTCTCTGCAAGATGGGAGGTGCCTCTGCAATGCTGGAAAAGTGATAGAGGGGGAGTAGAGCAGGGATTCAGAGAGACAGGCAGGCAATGAGAAGTGACAGTAAAGGATAGAGGGAGATGGGGARAGATTGACATCAAGWATACTTTAAAGAGTAGGAAGGGTGAGAAAGAAGATAGGCTCTTCTCCTTCTAGCTTGTTAGTCCTCAGAGTTAGCACAGCACCAGAGATGCGCCAAATAATTGTTTCTTTATTTAGCCAAGAGAACAAAAACACAAGCCTCTAAGAGTCATCAACTAAGCCTGTTTGATATAATCCCCACCGACAACTATGGGAAAACTCCAAACAACAGTCTCTCACTCATTCTCTCTCTCTCTCTCTCTCTCTCTCTCTCTCTCTCTCTCTCTCTCGCTACTCATATTCGCCTCTCTCGCTCTTTCGTCTCTCTCTCTCTCTCTCTCTCTCTCTCTCTCTCTCTTTCTCTGTCTCCCTCCTCGCCGAAAGGATGATACGGCTTAGCAGCTTGCTGCATCTGTTTTTGCAGGGTGTTGTGGTGTTACTGTGTATGTCTGATGCCCAATTCCAAACAAAGTCCTAGCCACTACCTCTAGGTGCTATAGCAGTTCTGGGAGGATTGGATAGTGGATCTACTACTATACTAATAACACATGTCATTTCCGGTGAAGTGCCGACGGGTAGGGCTCGGACATTGATTATACAGTATGTGTTGAAGGTGTTGCATTGAGATTTGCCTATCATACTATCGGTACTGTTTGTGTGTGTATTGAAGGTGTTGTTAATTCTACTCATATTGAGCTAGCAGTGGAATGATAAAAACAGATGATATGTTTGTGTAGATGTCTACTCCAGTTAGCCAGAGGGTAGATACTATACTCCACATTCTGTACACCAGCAGGACAGATCAAACTTAAACACACTTCTCAGTATGGTGCTCTCCCTTATCTAATTTTAACTCTCTTTATTGCTCTCTCTCTCTCTCTCTCTCTCTCTCGTCATTTCTCTCTCTCCCACTGCTTCCTTTCCTACCTCCTACTTATCAATTATTATTATTAAATAAATATGAGTTTTGCATAACTGCATATTGCATAACTGCATACTGAGAACAGATGTTGAGAGATGGAGGAGATAGAGAAGAAAAGAAAGACTGAGTGACATGGCAATACAATTTGCCTACCACAGTATATTGTAAGCATAGGTATTTATTAGATTTTTACAATAATTGGGCTCTGGACTAGCTAGGGCAAAAGCTTGAGTCTCAATGCTTTATCCTCTGGCCATTCCGCACAAGGGGACCAATTATTTTGTCAGAATACGAGTGAGACCTCCCCAGCCTCTATCTCAACCTTTTCAAATGTCAACCACTGCCTCTTCAGGGTTCATCTCAAATTAGCAACTCTAATGCACACAAACACAAACACACACACACACGCACACGCACGCACGCACGCACGCACGCACGCACGCACGCACGCAGTGACATTGCCTAAACCCCTTACAGCTGTGTGTGTGTTGTGCGTGTTCTGCAGAACACATCAACACCTTCGGATGACTGTATGGCCTCCTGACCTTACAAACAAACACAATCTTATAACGAACGCATGCATTGATTCACAATGAGTCACTATGCCAAAAGGATCACAGGCTTTACTGTATGGGAGAATCTCAATTGCCTACTGCTCGCGTCCTCTCTCCTCTCTTCCTTCTCAAAACCCATTGGAGGAGAAGGTCATAGGGGAGGGACCTCTGGCTTTCTCATCCAATGGGTTTTGAGAAGGAGGTGAGGAGAGAGGACACGAGGAGTATACAATTAAGATTCTCCCTCTCTGTCCACAAACGTCACCCCCGCTGTGTTTGTACTGACGTCAGCCCTACAAATGTATGCAGGTCATTTGTGCTCAGCATGAGTCCCAGTTCCTCTGACTTTGTGTGCTACACTCTGTTATTATACAATCATGATCATCAGCAAAAACTCTGATGAAGGTCAAAACCGTGTCATAATAAACTCACCTGGGAGTTAGAGTAGTTTTATATTTATATTTGTCCCTTCACCTGATACGGTGCTGGTAGGATCTATGCTGCCATCTTTTGGTCAATTCTGGTAATTTCTGATCATTTAAACTATTGAATTTGTCCATGAGGATCAGGCCTACTGCACTGTAACATTGTATTTGTACAGGAGGATCAGGCCTACTGCACTGTAACATTGTATTTGTCCAGGAGGATGCAGGCCTACTGCATGTAACCATTTGTATTTGCCCAGGAGGTATCAGGCCTACTGCACTGTTAACATTGTATTTGTCACAGGAAGATCAGGCCTACTGGCACTGTAACATTGTATTTGTCCAGGAGGATCAGGCCTACTGCACTGTAACATTGGTATTTGTTCCCAGGAGGATCAGCCTACTGCACTGTAACATTGTATTTGTCCAGGAGATCAGGCCTACTGCAGCTGTAACATTGTACTTGTTCCAGGAGGATCAGGCCTACTGCAGCTGTAACATTGTATTTGTCCAGGAGGATCAGGCCTACGCACTGTAACATTGTATTTGTCCAGAGGATCAGGCCTACTGCACTGTAACATTGTACTTGTCCAGGAGGATCAGCCTACTGCACGTAACATTGTATTTGTCAGGAATCAGGCCTACGCACTTGTAACATTGTATTTGTCCAGGGAGTTGATCAGGCCTACTGCACTGTAACATTGTACTTGTCCAGGAGGATCAGGCCTACTGCACTGTAACATTTCAATTCAAGTCACTTTCTCATATTCCTACAGTAAGTACACAAGCAGGTAAAATTACAGTATTATCTCTGATGAATCATCAAACAACACTGTGCCATAAATGTTCTCCTTCTTCACAGACAATGGTGATGGTAACGATGATGATAAGGATGATAATTGATAAGATGATGCAGTATGTAGATTTTGAAGAAAATAGAAAAGATGACATTATCATCAATGTGTAAACCTCAGCAAAGAACACAGAAAAGCTGATGAGAAAGACAGAACTATAAGGCTGGGTTTACACAGGCAGCCCAAATCTGATCTTTTGCCCAATAATTGGCAAAACAGCTGATCTGATTGGGCAAAATAACAATTAGTGGAAAAATATCAGAATTGGGCTGCTTGTGTAAATGTGTGTGAATGAAAGAGCGAGTGAGGGAGACAGAGAGAAAGAAAGAGAGAGTGAGGGAGA
>NW_019943036.1:85119-96625 GCF_002910315.2 Salvelinus sp. IW2-2015 | reverse complement strand
TACAATTCCTCATAATAATTCCTCATTCCTCAAGAATGAACGGAGCAAAAGTACAGAGATCTTGATGAAAACTTGCTCCAAGAGCACTCAGGACCTCAGCGGACTTAGGTGAAGGTTTCCCCTTCCAACAGGACAATGACCCTAAGCACACAGCCAAACCAATGCAGGAGTGGCTTTGGGACAAGTCTCTGAATGTCCTTGAGTGGCCCAGCCAGAGCCCGGGACTTGAACCAATCGAACATCTCTGGAGAGACCTGAAAAGCAAAAACAGGTTTTTAGATATTTTAGCAAATTTATAAAAAATAAAAAACCTGGGTATGATGCTACAAGCTTGGCACACCTCTCAAGCTCTGTGAGGGTTGATGGGAGAGCGTCGCTGCACAGCTATTTTCAGGTCTCTCCAGAGATGTTCGAAAAACACCAATTCACTGCATTCCAGCCATTATATTCATTCCAGACATTATTACTGAACCTCCACTGCACCTGATATAGGATAAAGTGTCTCCAGACACTGATCTAAGGTCAGTTTGATAGTTTTCCCCCCTAATGATTAGGATAATGGGAAGGAGAAGCTGGTTGTTAATTGGTTAGGGATTACGGGAAGGGGAAGATGGTCATTTAATATATGCTTACGAGTAACATCTACTTCGAGTGGCTCACAGCTCCTTCCCAGAGCAGTCATCTGTGTGTCACTGCTGGAAGAGGAGTGTCTATCTAAGACTGGGTCTCTCCCTCATCCTCTTACACGCAGCCTCCCTCTTCCACCAGTTATTTCTCTGCAAGATGGGAGGGTGCCTCTGCCAATGCTGGAAAAGTTGATAGAGGGGAGTAGAGCAGGGATTCAGAGAGACAGGCAGGCAATGAGAAGTGACAGTAAAGGATAGAGGGGAGATGGGGAAAGATTGACATCAAGAATACTTTAAGAGTAGGAAGGGGGGAGAAAAGAGATAGGCTCTTCTCCTTCTAGCTTGTTAGTCCTCAGAGTTAGCACAGCACCAGAGATGCGCCAAATAATTGTTTCTTTATTTTAGCCAAGGAGACAAAAAAACACAAGCCTCTAAGAGTCACTCAACTAAGCCTGTTTGATATAATCCCCACACGACAACTATTGGGAAAACTCCAAACAACAGTCCTCACTCATTCTCTCTCTCTCTCCTACTCTCTCTCTCTCTCTCTCTCGTCTCTCTCGTCTCTTCGTCTCTTCTCTCTCTCTCTCTCTCTCTTCTCTCTCTCTCTCTCTCTCTCTCTCTCTCTCTTCTCTTCTCTCTTTCTCTGTGCTCCCTCCTCGCCGAAAAGATGATACGGCTAGCAGCTTGCTGCATCTGTTTTTGCAGGGTGTTTGTGGTGTTACTGTGTATGTCTGATGCCCAATTCCAAACAAAGTCTAGCCACTACCTCTAGGTGCTATAGCAGTTCTGGGAGGAATTGGATAGTGGATCTACTTACTCTATACTAATAACACATGTCATTTCCATGAAGTTGCCGACGGGTAGGGCTCGGACATTGATTATACAGTATGTGTTGAAGGTGTTGCATTGAGATTTGCCTATCATTACTATCGGTACTGTTGTGTGTGTTATTGAAGGTGTTGTTAATTCTAACTCATATTGAGCTAGCAGTGGAATGATAAAAACAGATGATATGTTTGTGTAGATGTCTACTCCAGTTTAGCCAGAGGGTAGATACTATACTCCACAATTCTGTACACCAGCAGGACAGATCAACTTAAACACACTTCTCAGTATGGTGCTCTCCCTTATCTAATTTTAACTCTCTTTATTGCTCTCTCTTCTCTCTCTCTCTTCTCTCGTCATTTCTCTCTCTCCCACTGCTTCCTTTCCTACCTCCTACTTATCAATTATTACTTATTAAATAAATATGAGTTTTGCATAACTGCATATTGCATAACTGCATACTGAGAAACAGATGTTGAGAGATGGAGGAGATAGAGAAGAAAAGAAAGACTGAGTGACATGGCAATACAATTTGCCTACCACAGTATATTGTAAGCATAAGTATTTATTAGATTTTTTACAATAATTGGGCTCTGGACTAGCTAGGGCAAAACTTGAGTCTCAATGCTTTATCCTCTGGCCATTCCGCCACAGGGGACCAAATTATTTTGTCAGAATTACGAGTGAGACCCCCCAGCCTCTATTCTCAACCTTTTCAATGTCACACACTGCCCTTCGAGGGTTCATCTCAAATTAGCAACTCTAATGCACACAAACACAAAACACACACACACACGCACACGCACGCACGCACGCACGCACGCACGCACGCACGCACGCAGTGACATGTTGCCTAAAAACCCCTTACAGCTGTGTGCTTGTGTTCTGCAGAACACATCAACCACCTTCGGATGACTGTATGGCCTCGCTGACCTTACAAAACAAACACAATCTTATAACGAACGCATGCATTGATTCACAATGAGTCACTATGCCAAAAGGATCACAGGCTTTACTGTATGGGAGAATCTCAATTGCCTACTGCTCGCGTCCTCTCTCCTCTCTTCCTTCTCACAAACCCATTGGAGAGAAGGGTCATAGGGAGGGGGACCTCTGGCTTTCTCATCCAATGGGTTTTGAGAAGGAGGTGAGGAGAAGGACACGAGGAGTATACAATTAAGATTCTCCCTCTCTGTCACAAACGTCACCCCCGCTGTTGTTTGTACTGACGTCAGCCCTACAAATGTATGCAGGTCATTTGTGCTCAGCATGAGTCCCAGTTCCTCTGACTTTGTGTGCTACACTCTGTTATTATACAATCATGATCATCAGCAAAAACTCTGATGAAGTTCAAAACCGTGTCATAATAACTCACCTGGGAGTTAGAGTAGTTTTTATATTTATATTTGTCCCTTCACCTGATACGGTGCTGGTAGGGATCTATGTGCCATCTTTTGGTCAAATTCTGGTAATTCTTGATCATTTAAACTATTGAATTTGTCCATGAGGATCAGGCCTACTGCACTGTAACATTGTATTTGTACAGGAGGATCAGGCCTACTGCACTGTAACATTATTTGTCCAGGAGGATCACGCTACTGCACTGTAACATTGTTTATTTGCCCAGGAGGATCAGGCCTACTGCACTGTAACATATGTATTTGTCCAGAAGATCAGGCCTACTGCCACTGTAACATTGTATTTGTCCAGGAGGATCAGGCCTACTGCACTGTAACATTGTATTTGTCCAGGAGGATCAGGCCTACTGCACTGTAACATTGTATTTGTCCAGGAGGATCAGGGCCTACTGCACTGTAACATTGTACTTTGTCCAGGAGGATCAGGCCTACTGCACTGTAACATTGTATTTGTCCAGGAGGATCAGGCCTACAGCACTGTAACATTGTAATTTGTCCATGAGGATCAGCCCTACTGCACTGTAACAGTTGTACTTGTCCAGGAGGATCAGGCCTACTGCACTTGTAACATTTCAATTCAAGTCACTTTCTCATATTCCTACAGTAAGTACACAAGCAAGGTAAAATTACGAGTATTATCTCTGATGAATCCTCAAACAACACTGTGCCATAAATGTTTCTCTTTCTTCCCGACAATGGTGATGGGTATACGATGATTGAAGGATGATAATTGATAAGATGATGCAGTATGTAGATTTTGAAGAAAAATAGAAAAGATGAACATTATCTCAATGTTAAAACCTATCAAAATGAACAACAGAAAAGCGATGAGAAAGACAGAACTATAAGGGGCTGGTTTTACACGGCAGCCCAATCTGATCTTTTGCCCAAATAATGGCAAAACAGCTGAATTCTGATTGGGCAATAATAACCAATTAAGTGGAAAAATATCAGAATTGGGCTGCTTGTGTAAATGTGTTGGAATGAAAGAGCGAGTGAGGGAGACCAGATGTAGAAAGAAAGAGAGGACGTGAGGGGAGACAAGAGAGAAAGAAAGAGTATGAGCAGTGAGGGAGACAAAGAGAGAAAGAAAGATGCAGGAGTGAGGAGAGACAGAGAGAAAGAAAGAGAAAGGAAAGTGTAGGGAGACAGAGAGAAAGAAAGAGAAGAGAAATAGGAGGCGATGCAGTGTGATTTTACCAGGACACAGTGACTTGTTTATAGATGTAGTGTGATATTGCATGTTAACAGCCTCTTCATAGTGGAGCAGATGACTCATATTACAACACTGATATCATATTACAGCACATATACAGAACCCTCATATAACCAACCACACACCGGGTGGACCAGTAATTAGACAAACTGTTACACACTCCTCTCTCACAAACATTATTAGCCCTAAACACACACACATCAACACAACACACCACACACACACACACCCACACACACACACACACACACACACACACACACACACACACACCACACACACACACCACACACACACACACACACACACAACACACACACACACACACACACACACACACACACACACACACCATGGTGTAACACCTACTGTACGAGACACTCTATCCACTCATTAGCATTTAGCTTACATCATTTTTCCGGACAGTGCACTTTCTGAAGTGTGGTAATTAGAATGAGTGTATTACCGTGTCCTTGAGAGTGGTGTGGGCTGTAGTAGCAGAGGGCTGCTGCTGGGGGTAATAGGATGTAATTATTTAATGTTGTATAATGAGAGGGTCACCTAGGACTCGTTAGCCTGATGCTAATGAGTGTTTTGTTTCATAGGTGATTAAAAGATTTCCGCTGTTTGCACTGGGCACCGAGACGTGACTAAAGACTATAATTTCTATTGTCAAGTGGTCAATACAATGTAATTTATTAGTTAAGAATGAATTCCACAAAGCATTGTGTTTGGTGAAAAAATTCAATAGCTCACTTTTTCAAAGTTGCTTGCTTTATTTTTATTATGCAATGTATGTTTCTGCTTGATAATGCAGTGTACAGTGATATGTGGAAAAGACAGATTGTAAGTGACATATGTATGACATTTGATGTGTGGGATCTTCATTTCCTTTTGTAAGAGTTAGATTTCCTGTGTCACGGCTGCCTTGGCCTCGTCTCCCTGGCGCTCGGAATTCACCTGGGAACAATGACAACATGAACACAACTCAAGTTAGTTGTCAGTAATACTAATGTATCTTAAAATAGGATTGGCCTCACAGTCAGTCAGTGAATGTCATTGGTCATGTAATACCGTACTCACCCTGTAGGAGGAGCTCCACTCCCCGGCCCCGTGGCTGTTGACAGAGCGTGCCCGGAACAGGTAGTGTGTGCCTAGGCGGAGCCCGGCCGTCTGCAGGTTGCAGGTCTTCAGCCCCACCAGGACCACTCCCTTCCTCTCCTCCATGGCCATCCCCACAATAACAGCATCCTGGAAGTGGATGTCAAAGGTCTCCACCTCCTCGCCCATGGGCAGCATCCAGAAGATCTACACAGACAGATAGAGAGTTATCATCATATTGGATAACTTCACATAGATATAAAACAATACATTTGAAGTTTACAATAAGTCCCTAGTTGCTGTGTAACTGCACCTCTACAGTGTCTCCGCTGACAATGTGCTGGTAGATGATGGGGGGCCTGGGCAGCAGGTTGTGCTCCTTATCGCTGCAGTCCCCAGCCGACAGGCCCAGGTGTTCCTCCATCACCAGCTTCCTGGGGCTCTTGGGGTTCCGGGGGCTCAGGGGGGAGTCCGCCAGGGCCAGGGTGCGGTGGGGGGTCCCTGGGCAGGATGGCACCTGCAACACCTCGCAGCACCCCTCCAAAACGTCTGACTCCACGCTGGTCGTCGCTGCAACCACTGCATCCACTTCAGGGCTCTTCCAGTGGAGGTGGGTCCCCAGCAGGCCCTGCAGGT
This sequence comes from Salvelinus sp. IW2-2015, assembly GCF_002910315.2. Lineage (NCBI taxonomy): Eukaryota > Metazoa > Chordata > Actinopteri > Salmoniformes > Salmonidae > Salvelinus > Salvelinus sp. IW2-2015. The sequence continues at coordinate 90,800 of NW_019943036.1, read as the reverse complement.
CTTTAAGGAGGGCGTCAAAGTCCATCTTCACCCCCTTGAAGGGCTCCCCCTCCTGGAGAGTCAGGTCAGGGCGGTGGATGTCCCCGTTGACCCTCTGTAGCCACTGGGTCAGAGCCACGACCCCGGTCAGGAAGGCCACGGTGTCGGGCTCCAGGAGGGCCTGCTCAGAGATCACCTCCAGCCCAGTCAGGGAGCCCAGGAGTGGGGCAGAGGTCTGGAGGAAGTCCCTGGCACCGCTGCGGGTACTGGAGGTCAGGTTGTCCAGGTGGGAGAGCAGTGCCGCCTCCTGGTCTAGCAGGACATTACGGAGAGACAGGAAGCCCTCGCGCACGCGGCGTCTCAGCTCGGCGCCGTCGGAGCCCGTTCTGGCCCTCAACTGATCCATGGACACCATGTCGGCTTCACACTGGGACTTCACTACAGCCACGTGACAAGGGCAGCAATAAACATCTGATACAAACTTAAAACTTCCTGTATTAACTTTCAATTAATTTACTTTGAGTTTACTCAATTGCCACAACGGAGTAATCTGTTTGACATAATGGCTACCATTACTGTGGTTCACAGAGATGTGTTTTGGAGAGTGTATTTTTTACTTGCAGTAATTAAGATGTGAAAGCTTAACTCTGGTAGATTTTGGCTGCACTTATGAAAGCTAATTAACTGAACAAAAGCTGTTTGTGCAGCAACATTAAGACTTCAAATTAACAACATAAATCCATAAAATGTATACAAAGAAAAACAGCCCTTAGTGGAACTTATATAAAGAGTCTCAGAAACAATAGAGCAGTAGGTGTGACCTTACCCTTCTCAGCCTGCTCCAGCGAATTGCGGATGCCCACCTCCCTGCGGGCGCGGGCCTCGTGGACGGGTGACACGTCATGCCCCTGGTGCCCCTGTTCCATGCACCCCTGGCACCCCAGAGCTCCGTCGTCAAGGCAACAGTGGGACAGGGAACGGTCGTGGTGGATGGGGCATGGATCGCGGCACCCACGCTCCACGGGCTCCGTCAGCACGTGCGCCTGGAATGCCCGGTTGCCATGGAGTTTTCTCAGGCACTTGGCACAGTAGTTGAGGCCGCAGGTGCGGCAGTAGTGCTGGGCCTCGCACTGCTTAGAGCAGATCTCGCAGRCGGTCACCCTCATGGATGTGTCCTTGACCCGGGTGTTTTTGGGTTGCTTCACCCGCTTCAGGCCCTCCAGCCTCTCTAGGAGCTGCTCAGATACGTTGGCCAGAAGAAGGTTYTCTGGGAAGGGCCAGGCCCCGCCAGGCTGGAGGGAGTAGTGGACCAGGCAACAGGGGCACTGGGAGTAGGGCTGGGCCTGTTGGGCATCAGAGGCCTTGGTGCTGGAGGGCTTCTTGCGGATGCCTTCCAGGCAGGGCTGGCAGAGGCAGTGGCCACAGGGCAGAGACACAGGCTGGAGGAGGAGAGTGTCACAGGCTGGGCAGCACAGGTGGAGAGCCAGGGAGCGGGTCATCGGGTCTAGCTCAGCTTTGGTCTGGGCATCCTGTGCGCTAGAAGGGGTAACAGGCAGGCTTAGGGTTCAGAGGGGAGAGCTGGAGAAAAATACTAATGTAGCCTACATACATCATCACTGTTACAGTACAATATCATCCCTCCACAACTACGCCAGCCATTTTCAGATAACTACAACTGTTATTCCTGTCTATACAAACATAAAAATCATATTTGGCACTACTTCAGTACTTGTTAGGCTTTTTAAAATCAGTTTCATACCCTATCTCCTTTCCTGTCTGTTTGGCTTTGGGGTTGGAGCGCTTCTTTGAAGATCTCAAGCGTGGCCAACAGCCAGATTCAGAACCAGTACCAGGCATTATTGTATTAGATAAGTGATCCCTAGGTGAATTTTATGTGCTGAGATATCCTAAACAAAACAAAGTCATTATTAGATGTCACTCATTAGGCTAGCCTACTTTGTATTTGACTTATTAGCTTACATTTTGCTTGCACATTCTAATAGAGATCTTTATATTTAATTGCCCAATGTTGACACAATTAGCCTAATCTGGTTAATTCCTTTGCATTTTTCATTGCATTGCAGATGGAGGGCTACTGAGGCACTTACGTTCTTCAGCACGTCTGTGTGTGATCGAAATGTGAATCTTGCGGGAATATCTCAACTGTTTTATTATGACGTAAACTTGCGGCCGTCTATGACGTAATTATGGCAGCGTCCGCGGCGGCCGTATCATGTCGTAACGCGATGAAATTCCAAGCCCTATAATAGGGTCCGCTATGGCCTATTTCCTCAGTGAGAAACAAGTTGATAAAATACCACCAAACATACCACTAGAGATGTCCACTAGATGGAGACATTGGATTAAATGTGAACTTTCAAATCAGAAGTTGCAGGTGATCCGTCTTCTCGCAATGAAGATGCTGTGTTGAGTATTGCCCTCAGCTTAAACGGTTAGATGGGCCTAATACCTTTCATAGCTTTGAAATGCAATAGCCTGAAATGTCCATAGTCTTAACTATATGACTAACTAGTGACCCGGCTGCTGAGTATTTCCCACCCCATTTTAATTCCCCTTAGTTGTTTTCTGTATTGAACAAATTGATCTGTGACTGCAGAATGAATGAGACACAACTAGATTCTAAAACAACTCTTTATTGGTCAATTTACAGAAAGTGCTGTAGTGACCATCCAAAGGAAACTAAGAAAACAGTCCAAAGAAAACGTCAAGAAAAACTAAAAAAGGTTTTACCCATTTTACAAGGTTCATATTTATTTTCACCTTCCACCTCTAAAACAAACGTTGGGAGAACATTGGGGAGGGTTGATGCAAAGTCTAGCAAAAGTTCCAAGGGGGTACAGGTGTGAGAGGGGTTCAGGAGCTGAAAGTAACATGGTGGAGGTTGAGGACAAGGTCTCACGTCACAAGCACAGGTGTAACCCTACACAACTGTTGAACACTTTACATGAACTTGTAGCTAGCTATACATGGGCTCTTCAAGACAGGGTTCTCCCAGATAGAACCGAAGGACTATCCCTGGAAAGGATTACATCAAGCAGGGTCACACAGTCAAATACCCAAATGTAGAAAATAGAAACTTTCAATTTCTCCTCATGCCAGGTAAAGTAACATTTTATATTAGGCAGACTGTGTAAGATAGGGGTAAGGGGGGTTGCTGGTATTGACTACAGAAAGATAGACGACCTTATACATGCCCATTAACCAGTTTAAGTTGGGCTTAAGTTGGGCTTAAGTTGGTTTAACTTGCCTGTCTTAGCAGACAGAAAGCATAGCCATTCGGAATGAACTGATCATTGAGATACAAACACAGAGAGCGGGGCAGGGTTTGGTGTAATATGTACAGATTTAATTGACATGGGCGGGGTTATGTGCATACATACAGAAGAAAAGAGGGAGGGGCTTTGCTAGGTTCAGGGCGGGGTCACCTACTCTAGATAGTATTTACAGGTAAGAGGAACATCTACACATTTACAAGGTCCTCCTCTCTCGTAGGGTGTCCCAGAAACAGAACAGAAAAAGCCAACTTTCACCTGGGTGCTTATTCAGTTGTGAGCAATGTATATACACAATATTGAAGATAGAATTTAAATGCATAGAGCTGACATGGTTATTGTTTTGCATGACAGAGAAACGTGTCAGTTCTATGCAACACATTTCTATCTGAACATTCTGTAATGTTGCACCTGCATGACTATGCCTCAGGTAAGTACAACATCTCCAACAGCACATCAATCGAAAAACAAATAAAGACTGTTTAGTGCCATTGGGGGACGGCATAACTCTTTAAAATCACCTGGACACCTCATCCAAGATTAAATAAGCAGTGCTAAATAAATTATATTCCATTGCAACGAACCCCCAAAATATTTTTCAGGTATTAAAATACTGCAAATCAATGCAATAATATTTTTTTCTTATTTTGCCTTAAATTTTCCTTTGATGCCATGGACAGAAGGTATGATATACTGTACACAGATAACATGGTAAGGATTGAAGGAGTTTCCCTATATTGGACTGTACCATCTTAACTATCACGCTAACTCTGGCACAGTGGACTGTACCACTATGTGCCTATGGGAAAGAAACCATTACAAAGGATCATGGCGACCTATAGGACCACAGTTTTTCAGATTCGATTTTAGACCCTGAAAAAATAGTGGAAATCAGATGTTTGACGAGCAATTTCAGCTGTATACAGTATTTAGTATTTTTTCTTCTTCACAGTCTCAGTATAAAACAGTAGATAAACTGTGAGCTTGTGGACTAGGGCTTGAGGTCTGTGGTACTGACTCAGGACCACAAGATAGTATTACAGCATCGGAGTACCACATTGTAGCCTTTAGTTATCACCAGATGATTTGACATTCAGGAAAGGAGTATTTTTAAATGGAGTACAAGCTGGCGTTGTTCGCTTGTATGTGAGTGAACGAGTGTGTGTGTGTGTGTGTGTGTGTGTGTGTGTGTGTGTGTGTGTGTGTGTGTGTGTGTGTGTGTGTGTGTGTGTGTGTGTGTGTGTGTGTGTGTGTGTGTGTGTGTGTGTGTGTGTGTGTGTGTGTGTGTGTGTGTGTGTGTGTGTGTGTGTGTTTGACACGTGTATTACTTTAGTGCTCATTCTATTCTCATCACCATTTCCATTTTCACCAGTAGGGAGAGATGTTAACTCAATTGAGAGAAATCTCAGGTAGTCTCTCATGATTAAACAATTGATTTTATGGTAGTGTGTATGTTGATGCCTCAGCGTGTGTGTATGTACATTAGTGTTTGTGTGTATGTGTGTGCGTCAGTGTGTATGTGTGATTGTATTCAGTAGGTTAATGTAGAGTTGTCCCAGTCCAGCTGGCCCCTCTTGCTGCCCTGTTTTACACTGAGAGCTCCTGGGACCTCCTCCTCCTCGCTGTCGTTTGACTCGGCGCTGGTGATGTCATCGTCTTCCTCTTCATCATCCTCCTCCTCGTCCTCCTCGCTGGCCTCTTCCTCAGCTCCCTGGGGCTCCTGGAAGCTCTGCATGGGGCACAGAGAGGCAACAGGTGTGTCACAGGTTCTGGAGCTGATTACTGTGGCCCTTGTGTATCCTACTCTGTTTCACTATGTCTCATTTCTCCCTTTCTCTCCTCTTCCCTGCCATTTGTCCCTCTGCCCTCAAMCTTCAGTTACTCACTCTATTTCAGATGCTGTGATTAAGCTGACTCAGTAGCTCTCGTCACTAATTATTGATTTCCCCTTCCCCATAAATTGTTTAGCGTGTTCATTTTCCCCCATATATCTAGTAATTCATATATCCTAAAGGTATATACTGTTGTTATTTTCCTTTTTTGCCAGTATCACTAATATTTACTGTTGCGTAAGGCTAATTATGTGTCAAGGAAATGTTTGGCCAAGTTGCATTGTGACACATTTCAGTTTCATCTTTAAATGCAGTAATTGACCCTTTTTCAAAGCTCCAAGTGGATGCCATGTTCAGGTGGACATGAACACTTGCTATGTAAATGTAAATGTGGGTGTAATGAAGATGCCTGTTATTATGATTGAATGGGTAAAGATCTCCATGGTTAATGGTATGGTCCATAGGGAGGAGCCATAGGTATAAAGGTACCTGTTTCACCTAAGAGTTGGAGTGATGTTCTAGCTCTGGTATGTGAGCTGTGTGGGAGGCTGTTCATAGCCTGGTATACCCCAACCTG
>NW_019943036.1:66142-83817 GCF_002910315.2 Salvelinus sp. IW2-2015 | reverse complement strand
TATAACATGAGCAGTTACCCCACACGCATAACAAGAGCAGATGACACACACACACATAACAAGAGCATGTAACACACACACATAAACAAGCAACCAAAAGAAAAGACATTACACACACACATAAAAAGGCATTACCACACACATAACAAGAGCATTAGCCACACACAAATAAAGAGAAAAAGCACATTACAGCATTCCACACACACATAACAGGAGCATTGACCAACAACACACATAACGACAGACATAACCAACACACACATAAAAAAGAGCATTACCACCACACACAATAACAAAAGGCATTACCACACACACATAAACAAGAGCATTACACACACACATAACAAGAGCATTACAACTACATTAAGCATTCCACACACCATAACAAGAGCTTACCAACACACATAACAAGAGCATTACACACACACATAACAAAGAGATTTACCACACCCACATAACAAAGCATTAACCACAACCCACATAAAGAGTATTACCAACACACACAATAACAAGAGCATTACACACACACATAACAAGAGCATTACACACATCACAATAACAGAGCATTACCCCACACACATAACAAGAGCATTACCACAACACACACACACACACACAACACACCACAACACACACAAACACGACACCCACAACACAAAAACACACCACACCCACACACACACACAACACACACACAACCACACACACACACACACACACACACACAACACACAACACACACACACAGAGTCCTTAGATCTGTAATGTTTATCTGTTGTGACTAGATCTGACTATCTCTCAAAACAACTCAACACCCTGCCTCCTCATCTGTCTCTCCTTCAGATATGCTATTCTATCCGTGTGTGTATTCATCCAGCTACAGAGGACTCTTTTAATTGGTACATTTATTCAGTCTGCTTTCCTTATACACAGAGAGGAGAGGGTGGGAGAGGAGAAAGAAGAGAGGAGCAGAGTCCTTTTTTAAACACCAATCCATAGCCTTTGATCTCTCTCATGTTTTAAAGCACCCAGTTGTAATACTAATAAATGCATTACAGAATGTTACTAGAGGGTACGTGTTATTGGCAGATCAATCTAGCACAGGAGTACGTAATAGGTTTTGGTTTTCTGATGTCTTCCCCCCCACAGCGAGAACCAATCTACAATAGGGATGTTACTAGAGGGTCTGTTATCGGTATGTCCTCCCACAGGAACAGATCTACACAGGATTGTACTACGAGCGCTGTTAAGGTTCTCCCAACAGAACAATCTACACAGATTTCCGTACCGATTAGAGGGTCTAGTATCGGGTCTTCCCAAACCAGAGAACCAATCTACACAGGATGTTACTAGAGGCTGTACGTCTCCCAACAGAACAACTCACAAAATGTACACAGGGCTTATGGTATTCGACAATCTACAGGATGTTACTAGAGACGGTCTGTATGGTTTCTCCACCCCCACAGAACCATCTACCACAGAAGGAATGTTACTAGAAGGGTCTTGTAATGGTTCTACCCAACAGACATCTTACACATTTTACGAGGCGTATGGTTCACAAACACTCAAATGTTAAGTGCGGTCTAAAGAAATTAAAGATGTCACTAGGGTCGTTGGTCTCCCAAACAGAACAATCTACAACAGGATTGTTACTAGGGTCTGTATGGCTCCCACAGAACAAATCTACACAGGAGTACTAGAGGGTCTGTTGGTCTTCTCCACACCACAGAAACAATCTACACCCAGAATTTGTTCATAGAGGGTCTGTAATGGCTCCCAAACAGACAACATCTACACAGAATGGTTACTAGAGGGTCTGATGGTCTCCCAACAGAACAACTACAACGATGTTACTTGAGGGTCGTATGGTCTCCCCAACAGAACAATCTACACAGGATGTTTACTAGTAGGGTCGTTACTGTCTCCACAACACAGAACAATCTACAAGATGTTACTAGAGGGTCTGTATGTCTCCAAACAGGAACAGATCTTACACAGATTGGTTACTAAGGTCTGTATGGTCTCCCAACAAACAATCTACACAGGATGTTACTAGAGGGTCGGTGTGATCTGCCCAAACAGAACAATCTACACAGGATGTTACTAAAGGGGGCTGTATGGTCTCCCAACAAACAATTACACAGGATGTTACTCTAGACGGGCTGTAATGGTCTCACCAACAGACAATCTACACAGATGTTTACTAGAGGGTCTGTATGTCTCCCAACCGAACATCTTACACAGGATGTTACTAGGGGTCCTGTTATGGGCTCCAACAGAACAACTCCGAAGTACTGTATGTCTCCCCAGAACAACAAAGAGTTTACAGAGTGCTGTTGGTCTCCGAGCAACTACACAGGATTTATTTTTTTTTTTTTCTAGAGGGTCTTATGCTCCCAACAGACAGAACGAATCTCACAGGATGTTACTACGAGGGTCTGTATGCTCCAACAGAACAATCTCACAGGATGTTTACTAGAGGGTCTGTATGGTCTCCCAACAGAACAAATCTACACAGGAGTTACTAGCGGGTCTGTATGGTCTCCAACAGAGCAATCTACACAGAATGTTACTAGAGGGCTGATATGCGTCTCACCAACAGAACAATCTAGCACAGGATGTTTACTAGAGGGTCTGATCGGTCTCCCCCAACAGGAACAATCTACAGACTGTTACTAGAGGGTCCTGTATGTCTTCCCAACAGAACAATCTACACCAGCGAATGTACTAGAGGTCTGTATCGGTATCTCCAACAGAACAATCTACACAGGATGTACTAGAGGGTCTGTAATGGTCTCCCAACAGACAAATCTACACAGATGTTACTAGAGGGTCTGTACGTCTCCCAACAGAGGCAATTTACACAGAATTTACTAGGGTGTCTGTATGGTCTCCAACAGAAACAAGTCTTACACAGACTTTACTAAGAGGGTCTTGTAATGGCTATACCACAACTTCCACAGATGTACTAAGGGTCGGTATCCACAGCATAAAATGTTACTAGAGGGTCTGTACGGCTAAAATCTACACAGTGTCTAGACGTAGTAAAGAACAATCTACACATGTAGGGTCGTACTCCCAACGAAATCTCAAGTTCCAAGTCGTTGTCCACAACACTAACAGATACTGGTCGTGGTCTCCAAAATCTACCAGACTGTACTAGGTCTAGTCTCACGCCAATCCCAAATGTCGTAAATTTTCTTTGATAATTATCTTTTTGTTTTCGTCATGATTGGTTGGGTCAATTTGTGTTGCCTTTCCCTGGGGCTCTGTGTGGTCCATGTTTGTGTTTGTGAAACAGGAGCCCCAAGGACCACTTTGCTTAGGGGGACTATTCTCCAGGTTCAATCTCTCTATAGGTTGATGCTTGTTATGGAAGGTTTGCAACTATGCTTCTCTTTAGGTAGTTGTAGAATTTAATGGTCCTTCTGGATTTTTGATTAATTAGCGGGTATCGCCGTAATTCTGCTGCATGCATTATTTGGTGTTTTACGTTGTACACAGAGGATATTTTTGCCAAATTCTGCATGCAGAGTCTCAATTTGGTCTTTTTCCATTTTGTGAATTTGGTTGGTGGGAGCCCGAACCCAGCCTCAACAACCATAAAGAGGCAATGGGTTCCCTAACTATTCAGTTTTTTCCTCAGCCAGACTTCCTAATTGGTATGTCGAATTTTATGTTCTTTTGATGGCATAGAATTTCCTCTTGCCCTTGTCTCTCAAGACTATTTTTAAAGAGCTTTGGTGGAAGTTACCTTGGTGAGCGCTATGTTTAGGCGAGTTATGCATCGTTTTTTTGTGTGCTTTAGGGCAACGGTGACAAAATGCAATTTGTATTTGTGTCCTGGGAATGGCACCTTTTTTGGACCACTTAATTTTGGTCTTACTGAGATTTATTCAGGGCACAGTAACTGGCAGAATAGGGCAGAAGAATCAAAGTGCTTGCTGTAGGCCCTCCTTGGTTAGGTGACAGAAGCACCACATTCGCAAACAGTAGACATTACTTCAGATTCAGTAGGGTAGCGGGGTGGTGCTGCAGACTTCTAGCGCCCTACAGCCAATTCGTTGATATATATGTTGAAGGGTGGGGCTTAAGCCTGCATCCCTGTCTCACCACACGCCTGCTGGGAAGAAAGTGTGTGTTTTTTCTGTTTTAAACCGCACCACTTTGTTGGTTTGTTTACGGATTTTAAAGATGTTGGTATGTTTTTCTCTCGCTTCTCTCTCTCTCTGTGTGTTCAATAATAATAGCGTAATTTACACATGCACACAGAAGCCTCCCCATTCTCCATTTGCACTGTCGTCCAGTTTCCTCTCTCTCTCCTCTCTCTCGTCTCTCTCTCTCTCTCTCTCTCTCTCTCTCTCTCTCTCTCTCTCTCTCTCTCTCTTCTCTCTCCCTCTCCTCTCTCTCTCTCTCTCTCTCCTCTCTCTCTCTCTCCTCTCTCTTCTCTCTCTCTCTCTCTCTCTCTCTCTCGCACGCACGCGACGCACGCACACAACAACCCACACACACACACACAGAGGTTGTTGGGCTGGAACGAATTATCCTTTGTCTAAGTCCTACCTGAGCTGTGTGTGAGGTATGGCTGATGATTCTATAGTCTTACCTGGACCGTGTGTGGGGTATAGACTGTGGACCCATGGCCAGATGAGGAACATTGCATGTACTGGGACGGGGCTACATGTGATTGACATGCTCGCCAGCCTCTGATTTGTGGAGTACACTGATCTGGACAGGGCAAGAATAGAAAGCAAGGTTTCAGGTATAATAAATGTCTCAGAAATATAAGAGTAAACTACAAATAAGGACATTAGACACAACGCAGAGATTTTCTGGGAAAATCAGTTGAAAAGGCAAAGAGGTCTCAGGGAGGAAATGTTGAATCAAATATAATTTCTGAAAAACAGGAAGCATTGAACTCCTGTATTTTTATCGTTCCGCTCTCTAGTCCACTGACCTCCAGGGTGAACTCATTGCTGGTGTAGCGTCCGTTTAGCTCAGAGCAGGTGAGACGAACTTCCTGTCTGGGGTCTGGGTGGGTGCCAGTTATAGTAATGCACCTGCGCTGATCACCTGCTCATAGTTGGACATGGAGTCCACACCTGAGAGAGATGGTGGACACATTCCTATGGTACACTACCAGTTTCATAGATACAAGGGTTACGGTTATAAAGGAAGATAGGGTTTATGGATATAGGGGAAGATAGGGTATGGATATAGGGAAGATAGGGGTTAGGATATTAAGGAAATAGGGGTATGGAATTAGGGGAAAAGGTTATGGTATGGGAGAATAGGGTAGGGTAGGGAAGATAGGGTTATGGAATAGGGAAGATAGGGGTTATGGGTATAGGGGAAGATAGGGGTATGGATATGGAAGATAGGGTTATGGGTATAGGGGAAGAATAGGGGTTATGGATATAGAGGAAGATAGGGGTTAGATTATAGAGGAAATAGGGGTTATGGAGTATAGGGAAGATGCTAGGGGTTAGGGTATTAGGAGGAAGATAGGGGTTATGGTATAGAGGAAGATAGGGTTATGGATATAGGGGAAGATAGGGTTATGGGATATAGGGAAGATAGGGGTTATGGATATAGAGGAAGATAGGGTTGTGGGTATAGAGAAGAAGATAGGGGTATGGGTTAGGGAAAGATAGGGGTTATGGAGTATAGGGAAGATAGGGGTTATGGATAATAAGGGAAGATAGGGGTTAGGATATAGAGGAAGATAGGGTTATGGGATATAGAGGAAGATAGGGTTATGGAATAGGAAGATAGGAGTTATGGATATAGAGGGAAGATAGGGGTTCATGTAAGAGGAAGATAGGGGTTATGGATATAGAGGGAGATAGGGGTTATGGATATAGAGGAAGATAGGGGTTTATGGATATAGAGGAATGATAGGGGTTATGGTATAGGAGACGATTTAGGGGTTATGGATATAGAGGAAGATAGGGTTATGGATATAGATTGAAGAAGGTCTATGATTATAGAGGAAGATAGGGGGTATGGGTATAGAGGAAGAAGAGGGTTATGGATATAAAAGAAGATGGAATAGGAGAGGTTTGGAATATAGAGTGAAGATGGGGTTATGGAATATAGAGTGAAGATAGGGGTGATGGATATAGGGAAGATAGGGGTTATGGATATAGGAGTGAAGAGGGTTGATCGGATATAGAGAAGATAGGGTTATGGATATAGATGGAAGATAGGGGTTATGGATATTAGAGGAAAGATAGGTTGATATAAAGAGGTTAGTTAGAGGAAGATAGGGGTTATGGTTAGGGGAAGATAGGGGTTATGGATTATAGAGGAAGATGAGGGGTTATGGATATAGAGGAAGATAGGGTTATGGATATAGAGAAGATAGCGGTTATGGTATAGGGAAGATAGGGGTTATGGAATGGGGAAGATAGGTGTGGTATGAGGAGATAGGGTATGGGTAAGAGGAAGATAGGGGTTATGTATATGGAAGATAGGGGTTATGGATTAGAGGAAGTAGGGTTATGTATATAGAAGATAGGGGTTATGGATATAGAGGAAGATAAGGGGTTTGGGTATAGAGGATAGGGTTATGGGTATAGAGGAAGATAGGGTTAATATATAGATGAAGATAGGGGTTATGGATATAGGGAAGAGTAGGGTTATGGATATAGAGAAGATAGGGTTATGGATATAGAGAAGATAGGGGTTTATGGGTATAGGGGAAGATAGGGTTATGGATTATAGAGGAAGATAGGGTTATGATATAGGGAAGATAGGGGTTATGGATATAGAGAAGATAGGGTTGGATGGATATAGGGGAAGATAGGGTTATGGATATAGAGGAAGATAGGGGTTATGGGTATAGAGGAGATAGGGTTATGGATATAAGAAAGATAGGGGTTATGGTATAGAGGAAGATAGGAGTTATGGATATAGAGGAGATAGGGGTTATGGATATAGGAAGATAGGGTTATGGATATAGAGGAAATAGGGTTATGGTTAGGTGTTTGCATGGAACATAGATGGAGGCATGCCATAGTGGAGTTGGATTTGCGGTAGAGTCAGAGGTTAGATAGGATTAGAGGTCAGGCAGTTAAATGTTTCCATGGTGACTTACCGTATATGAGACATGCCGGAGGTGAGTTGTGTGGCGTCAGGTGTTTTCCCCAGCAGGGTGCTACGCTGCAGCTGGAGATCTCCTGCTCCGGCCTCAGCTCCTCCCCCAGCACCAGGATGTCACAGTAGTCCAGGTTATGAATGATCTCCTCCTGGACCCCGGCCTGCCCCGCTGAACACATACAACACAATGTGAGAATGACATGTACACACACACACACAACACACACACAACACACACACACACACACAACAACACACACACACACACACACACCACACACACACACAACACACACACACACACACACACACACACCACACACACACACACACACAACACACACACAACACACACACACACACACCACACAACACACCACCACACACACACACACACACACCCAATGAAGTCTTACAGTAGCCTCAACAGTTCTCTGTGAACAAATTTTGACAAATTGAAATTTCTTCCAAATGAAAGGAGAGCGAAGAGGAGAGGATGAAGATTGCTCATTTTTTTCAGTTTCCAGTTTCATTTACTTAAATGCAGCAAGCTAGTTTAGCCTACTCAAACACCCTGCTTAAAGAGAGGGATGCTATGTTAGCTAGCTGGCTATGGCTATCTAACACAACACTGGAACTCTTCCAAGTCAAGGTAAGCTTTTGGTGTTACTAATGTTTTGCCACTGGGACCCYCTGGTGTAACTGTTAAACTGCTACGTGACTATACACTGTAACGTTACTGRATGATTGTAGCGGGTTTACTAACGTGTTACTAGTACTTCTATTAGCTATGTTGACTATGACGTTACTTTAGCTAATATGCGACTCGTTTCAGGAAACTATGCCTATGTCACGCGTCACCAGGACAGCCGTTTGAACGTAAACTTTTTATTTTTTTTGGCAGAAATTCCTTCTGGAACATGTGAATTTCATGTGCCTTAATAACAAARTTGTATGCCATCTGCAAATACAAATACAATTGTTAAATTACGAGCCTAGCTGGTTTAGCCACAGAAAAATTCTGCAACCTTCCCGCTAGTCATGATTGGCTGAGATAATGAGTGGGCTGGACATGCAGGGAAAGGGTTTGGATTGGTTTGCCATACATCCCGCTTCTGTCTATTTGAGCTGGGCAGTATGTCTAGGTAATCCTGTCTAACGCATAATATTTTTTTAAGTATCGTATAGTAAAACAGTATAAGCCTAATGTCAAGTTAAAGTGTACTGTTAGCTAGCTAACATTAGCTGGCTGGCTCGCTAGCTAACATTACGTGCATGTCGAGTTTTGAAATTAGTGTAATTTGAGTATAATACAGTAGCTAAGGAGATGGAGAAAAACCCTGTGTCATCTTCAAATTAATTGCTACCATGGCATCCGACAGGAGACGCGTCCATCCATGATGTATATGGGTAAAATAGTATAGCTAGCTACATTTTCAGATATTACACGTTTCCAATTTTGACAGGAGGTGGTTTCATTTCAAGTTAAAGTGTAATGTTAGCTAGCTAACGTTAGCTGGCTGGCTCGCTAGCTAATGTTAAGTGTATGATCTTATTATTCTTATCTCAGAGCCATTTGCTTGACTAGTTAGAGCCTATTGTTAGCTAGCTAACATTGAACCTGGTTGGTTAGCTACCTGCAGATTCATGAGGGTAGTAACATCATGAGTTGGGATTATGGCTCATTGTTTAAACTTCTTATAGCTGCAATCCCGTTAAGGGGATGATATGACAACAGCCAGTGAAAGTGCAGGGCGCCAAATTCAAACAACAGAAATCTCATAATTAAAATACCTCAAACATACATGTATATTATACCATTTTAAAGGTAATCTTGTTGTTAATCCCACCAAAGTGTCCGATTTCAAATAGGCTTTTCAGCGAAAGCACCACAAACGATTATGTTAGGTCACCGCAAAATCAAAGAAAAACACAGCTATTTTTCCAGCCAAAGACAGGAGTCACAAAAAGCAGAAATAGAGATAAATGAATCACTAACCTTTGATGATCTTCATCAGATGACACTCATAGGACTTCATGTTACACAATACATATATGTTTTGTTCGATTAAGTTCATATTTATATCAAAAACCTCAGTTTACATTGGCGCCATGTTCAGAGCCATGTCAAATAACAGAAATATTTATCATTAACTTTGATGAAAGATACATGTTTTACATAGAATTAAAGATATACTTGTTCTTAATGCAACCGCTGTGTCAGATTTCAAAAAGCTTTACGGCAAAACACAATATTCAATAATCTGAGAACAGCGTTCAACCACAAAAGTAAGCCATACAGTTACCCGCCAAATTGTGCAGTCAACAAAACTCAGAAAAAGCATGATAAATCTTCACTTACAGTACCTTTGCTGATCTTCGTCGGAATGCACTCCCAGGACTCCCACTTCCACAATAAATGTTTGTTTTGTTTGGTAATGTCCATCATTTATGTCCAAGTAGCTACTTTTGTTAGCGCGTTTAGTACACATATCCAAACGCTCGTGCAGGTCCAGGCGAACGTCGGACGAAAACTTCAAAAAGTTATATTACAGGTCGAATAAACTTGTCAAACTAAGTATAGAATCAATCTTTAAGATGTTGTTATCATAAATATTCAATAACGTTCCAACCGGAGAATTCCTTTGTGTCTATAGAAGTAATGGAACGCAAGTCGATATCATGTGGAATGCGCGTGGCCAGACCATTGACTCAAACAGCTCCCATCCGGCTCAACATCACAGTAGAAGCTTCATTCAATGTTCTACAGACTGTTGACATCTAGTGGAAGCAGTAGGAAGTGCAAACAGATCCATATCCTACAGTGTCTTCAATAGGCGATGAGTTGAAAATCGACCAACCTCAGATTTCTCACTTTCTGGTTGGATTTCTTCTCAGGTTTTTGCCTGCCATATGAGTTATGTTATACTCACAGACATAATTCAAACAGTTTTAGAAACTTCAGAGTGTTTTCTATCCAATARTAATAATAATATGCATATATTAGCAACTATGACTGAGGAGCAGGCCGTTTACTCTGGGCACCTCTGTGCACCTTTCATCCAAGCTACTCAATACTGCCCCTGCAGCCATAAGAAGTTATCTAGCTAGCTAGCTACATGTCTTAACAAAATACTCTCATCTGAGTGTGCCAGAGTGTAGAATAGCTGATGAATTTACGAACCTTCAAAGCCCGTTGAATATGGCCGGTGTTAGTAAACGTCGGAAAAAAAGCGTACAGTAACTAAATTGTTGCCAGCAGCGCGGTTTCAGTCACCAATGCTCTGGATAACATGAAAACAGCCTTACCAGCTCTGCTAGGGCGAGTAAAATGGTCAGAGTGGGGTGTTCTCTCATTTGTGTCTGGAAGTAGCTAGCAAGCTAGCCAATGTTAGCCATTTAGCTTGGGTGCTTGACTGCCGTTGTGAGGTCAGAACGTTCGGATCAACCCTACTCATTGGCCAGAGCGTCCAGTGTGCTCTTTGAATGCTCCGAGAGCGAAACGCTCTGAATTTACTGACYGCACAGTTGCAGTCATCAASGCTTTGGGTGTAGACAAAGAAGGGCTTTCCAGTAGTAGTACCAAAACATTCAAAGGCCATTTTCTCAAAAGTGAGTTCACAAGTTTAGCAAAATTCWAAGCAAAATTACTTTCTCATTGTTCCTCAACTGTAGTGTACTGTATAGAATTTTGTAGCTGAGTCTCTACTTTTATCCAATGTAAAAAAACACAATTTAAAATGCTACATAAGACTGATTTGAACCGGTCGGTCACATATTGTGACAACGATGTAGGCTGTGTGTAGCGGTTTGGCTTGGAAAGGTTTTTACACCTGGTCACATACAGCTGATGTGCATTAAAGTCCACAAACAAAGGAAAAAGGTGAGAGGAGAGCGCATAGATGCGAGAAGGAATGCAACGTGGCTGCTATGAATGTGAACTGTGTTTATGCGTGACCGGGGTGTTATTTATTCCGCCGATACTGTTGACATACATTTCTTAAACGGAAGCAAACAGAGCGAAACGGGGATAAACATACCTGAATTTGTCCAATAGAAACTCTCTTGTTAAACTGTTGGACTAATGATTGCACCTTAGATCAGCTAGATACACGCAAGAGTTTGCAAGGCGGTATTGAATGTCACCTAAATATTTTCTCTCGACATGTGTGCAGGTCGGCTAGGCTAGGTTAAAGCAACCTCATGATGGGTATAGGGATAATTAGAGTATCATGTAGTATCCTAAACCTATCGATGTTACATTGAACTGGGTGAATGGATTATGAATGACAGTCATCCAATATACTGTAATAGAAATAAGGCAATGCTCATAAAAATGTGTATCACCACCTACAAAAATGTCCATTAATTACAATCCACATAATSCACATAAATTTCCTGTTGCTGCAGGATTATTTTCCTGCTGTGAGAAGCAGAGTCAAATTAAGATAGTGCATCTGTACACAACAACATTATCCAAGACTAAAATGTTTCATTCCACTATTCCACACTAACAAACTTAAATTAACAAACTTTTTTAGCCTGATGTCAAAGAGTCTGCTTTACAGCCTGCTAACTGGTGAGACACAGTTCTCTGTAGCGCTCTGTGCCTCTCAGCCTGCTGTGTTCTCTCCTGAGTGGGCTAACACCTGCCATGCCCACTCCACAGCCTCCCTACGGTGAGGCTCTCCTCGGAGCAGGGGCTGTCCCTGGAACAGCAGGGTTCCCGGGAGACCCTGGGTCTCCTCTATCCCTGGCTGAGGCTTGGTTGATTGCAGAGCTGTGCTAACTGGGGGAAGGAGGGGAAACATCTGGAGCTGAGTAGACCCGCTGAGACACACAGACAGAGAGAGATGGAGGGAGGGAGGGGAGAGGGAAGGTTAAGAAAGACTGGAGACACAGTGGAGAGAAGAGGAGAGCATGTGCTGGTGGTAAGGAAAGAGAGTCCACTGCAACTAATATGCAGACTAAAGAGCTAGATCAGACGCCGTGTGTGGAGGATGACCACGAGACCGACGCGACGCGAGCACGTGATATAGTATAGTGTGTTCATATGTATGATATATGTGTGTATGTGTGTATTATATTTATATGTATTATATATATATATATATATATATATAATATATATAATATATATGTATGTGTATATGTATGTATATATGTTGTGTATGTGTATGTGTGTGTATGGTTAATATATATATATACGTATGTGTGTATATGTATGTATATATGTGTGTATGTGTATGTATGTATGTATATATATATATTATTATTATATAATTGTTTTTCAATATACTTTACTCAAACCAGTGAATATCACTTATTATAAATGAGATCACAACTATCAGCTCTTGAATATCCAGGGCCTAAACTCTTCACATTTTGGTTATAAAACAACAAATCCAGAATTGATTAAAAACATCAAGGGACAGGACATCATAATCATACTGGAAACTGGTGTCGTGGAGACATAAATACTCAGTGTCCCTAGCTATAGAGCAAGTTTACTACCATCAATCAAACATAAAAATGTTAAACGGGGCCGAGACTCAGGTGGAATCATCATTTGGCAATAAGAGACTTGGCACTGAATGAAATGAAAAAAGGTACCAGTCACATTTGGCTAAAACTTAACAAAGTACAATCTATTGTGACAATGATGGTACATATGTGCAGCTTATGCTCCTCCTTCAGATTCATTATATTATGATGATCAGTTTTTTGACCAATCTCCATACAGAAATCATTACATTTTCAGGGAGAGGGTAAAGACTTCTTTGTGGAGATTTCCAATGCAAGAACAGGTTCTGAGCCTTGACTACACTTGTGCGGGAGTAACCACACATATTTGAACACCCCTTGTACAGTAGCCCTATTATAAATAATAGAAACAGTCCTGACCAAATACTGAACAAAAATGGGAAGGAGTTAGTGCATCTCTGTCGAGCCTTAGGCCTGTACATGCTTAATGGTAGAATCATAGGGTACTCTTAGGTCCCTTTACTTACTGCTCAGCTCTTGGGACAAAGTGTAGTCGATTATGCATCACTGACATATGACCCCTCCTCCATTAGTGCATTCACTGTCAGACCACAGACACCATTGTCAGATCACAGTCAGATCAACGTGTTTCTAAAGAAATTAACCGGCAATATTCATGAAAAAAACTGCCCAATAAATCTACAAATAAAACCAATCATACAGATGGCTCCAACAGTGCAGAGAGATTCATTGAAACATTGAACTCAAATGAAATTATGAACTCTATACAGTTTTTTAATAACTCACATAACCAAAACAATAAAAGATGTGTCAATTCGGCTACTCAAAACATCAACTGCATATTCCAAAAAAGCAGCATTGAAAGAAATTTGAGGAAACCAAAGAAATGCAACATCAGAAAACAAAAACAAAATGTTCTGACAAAGTGTTTATAATGAATGTAAAACATTAGAAAACACCTAAGACAAAATGTCAAACAAAAACAGAAGCAGCAAAAACAACCAGAGCTACGATATGAATACTTTGAAACTCTGAACAGTATAAACAAACACTGAAACACAAGAAATTGAATTATACCAACAAGACACTTGATGAAATTGAAAACGCAATTGACCAAATCATTTCTGGGACATGTGGAACAATTTAAGCACAACAAAAGCCACAAGAATTAGCCATACAAGATGTAGGAATTTGGAAAACTTATTTTGATAATCTATACAAAAACATCCACAAAAAGACTTACAACAGAACCAATTAGAAATTAAAAAAAATTGAACATCCTTGAATCAGTCATTAAAAAAACCAAAATCCATTAGATTAGCCAATAACCAACAAGAACTAAAGGAAAAGCCTCAAATCTATTAAATCAAAGAAGGCTTGTGGTCTAGACAACATCAAGAATGAAATGCTGAAAAACAGCACACCTGAGTTGCAAAATGCTGTGCTTAAATTTGTCAACATGGTTTTAACTTCTGGCTGCTTCCCTGATGTCTGGAACCAGGGGCTCATCTCCCCTATCCACAAAAGTGAGACAAATCAGACCCAATAACTACAGGGGAATTTGCGTATAACAGTAACTTGGGAAAGGTTTTCTGTAGCATTTGAATCAAGAATTCAACCTTTCTTCAAAAAATAATGTAATAACTAAATGTCAAATTGGCTTCTCCCTAACCATCGCAATACTGACCATATATACACCTTACACACTAATTAATAAACACGTCCACCAAAAAAAAGTGGGCAAAATCTTTGCTTGCTTTATTGACTTTAAAAAAGCATTTGATTCTATTTGGCACAAGGGCTATTCTACAATATTCTCCAAAAGTGGCTTGGTGGTAAGGTGTATGACTTAATAAAATGTATGTACACAGAAAACAAGTGTGCAATAAAAATCAAAAACCAAAAACAGAATTCTTTTCACAATGTCGAGGTGTGAGACAAGGCTGCAGTTTGAGTCCAAATCTTTTCAACATTTATATCAATAAATTAGCAGACATGTTGGACCATTCTCCAGCCCCAGGACTCACACTATTTGACACAGAGGTGAAATACCTGCTATATGCTGATGACTTGGTACTTCTATCACCAACCAAAGAAGGTCTTCAACAGAACATTAATATTCAACAGCAATATTGCCATAAATTGGGCCATGGCAGTAAATTTCCAAAAAACAAAAATATTTTTCCCCCCCCCAAAAACGATGTCAGAAACACAAATATAAATTCTCCCTGAACAACACCATAATTGAACACACTAAAAATTAACCTACCTTAGTCTGACCATATCTGCATCGGAAACTTTAATATGGCAGTGAATGCACTCAAAGAAATTATTTAAAATCAACATCCCAATTAGAATTTGGACCAAATATTTGACAGTGTAATCCTACCAATAGCTCTTTACGGAAGTGAGGTTTGGGCGCCACTCAATAAACTGAACTTTAAAATGTGGGACAAACATCCAATTGAAGCCCTACATGCAGAATTCTGTCGGAAAATCCTACAAGTCCAGAGAAATACACCTACTAATGCATGTAGGGCAGAATTGGGCCGCTTTCCAGTAATAATGAAAATACAGAAAAGATCATTAAAATTTTGGCTACATCTAAATTCAAGTCCAAATTCAAGTCTGCAATTTAAAGCACTTCAAACCCAAGAGCTGAGCCCAGAAACAAGCCGTCTCAGTCAGCTGGTGTTGGACCTAACCAACCAAGCTGCACCAGCACTGCTTAAATTTTTATTTTTTATTTACTGCCATTTTATATTATATTTGTTATTGTTTATAATTTTATTACAATGTATATTGTATACATTGTTGCTTTGGCAATATTGACACAATGTTTTTCATGCCAATTAAGCAGCTTGAATTTGAATTTGAGAGAGAGAGAGAGAGAACTAGAGAGAGAGAGAGAACTAGAGAGAGAGAGAACTAGAGAGAGAGAGAACTAGAGAGAGAGAGAGAGTGTCATGCTCAACATGAGCTCCTGATATATTTCATATTTTTTAGTTTTTAGAATGAGATAAACACTCTAATCGAAAAAGAATTCCAGACAATAAGTGATGAACAACTCTATTCATTGAGAATAGACAAAAAGTAACTTTGCGCCTCAAGTTAAGAAGTTTTGACTCTAGCTAGCAAGCTACACAACAAAGACCTAGCCAGCAGACTAACAAGCTAGCCAGAAGAAATGAGCTAGAACAAACCTAGCAAGGGGAGTTAATACAACTACATCAAACGACCAAACTGAGTGAGTAAAKCAAAAAGGAGCACGGACTAACTTTAAACATATCTTCAGTCTTTTGTGTGAGGATTTGTCACTCTTTTTTGCTGGTTTTTGAACTAAATTAGCGCTAGCTAGCAACAGCAGCAGACAAACAAATAGGTTGCTATTGCAATGGGGCAGCAGAACAGCGCAGCAGCAGCAGTAGTAGCAGAGCCCACAGGCACCATGTCCCCACTCCCCCTCAGCGCAGAATCCATTCTCTACCCTAAACGAGGAAAGCTTTTAAACAGAAACTACTAAAGGGGAGGCCAGAAACCCTTTTTGTAGACCTCTACAAAAACGGTGACGTGAGTAATCTCATCTTCCTCACTGACCAGCCAAATGCATGGCACTCAGCAGTGTCCTCTCACTACCCATCCATAAAGAAAGAGGGAATCTGTAATGGGTGGAAGCTGAAAATCAAAGAGACAGACGACCCTGACAGCACCATGATTACAATCAACCTCTACAAGACTGGGACTGTCATGGTGCAAGGTAACATTAGGCTGTTTGAAACAGACTTTCAGACCGTTAAGGAGAGAGCGGAGAGAGAGAAGGACACCACCAGTGACATGCCCTCCCACAAGACAAACTCCACCATCCCCACCCTCACCCCTACTCTCCCCACCCAAAAAGGCACATCCAGCACCTCTCTTCCCACCATAGTGGAGGACACACTCCAGGAGGAGAGCGACCCCCTCAGTGCAGAGCAGGCTCAGGCCCTCCTCACCACCATGGCTGCCATGAGGGATGAGTTCACCAAACTGGAGGGGGAGATGGTCCTGCTCAGGGAGAGCGTGAGCAAACAGCAAACAGCAACCAGACAACCACACCTTAGAGGAGCTCCTAACCAAGGTGAGGACAGAGCAGGACAGCAGCCTTGCAACACAGCTGAAAGAGGTTCAGCAAGAGAGAGACGGACTCAAGAGAGAGCTGGCTGATCTAACAAAGGAGGTGAGAGAGCTCCAAAAAGACAGGCAGAGCAGCAATAAGGAGCTGACCACACTAAGAGAGGAGCTGCATTTGAGAAAGAGAACAGAGGACAGGCTGCAGGAGCAGCTAGATCACCACTTTATGACCTGCCCTCACACAGCAGAGGAGTCCACCTCAACCAGCCAGACTTCCCCAGCCCTGCCTGCTGCACCCCTCCTCCCCAACCCACAGAACAGCCTCCCACTGACAGCGGCACCGTCACAGACCAGCCACACCCCAGCTCCAACACCTACCTACCTACCAGTCTACCCTCCAGTCCAGAAGAAACACTGGCTGACATCGTCCTGTTGATGGACTCAAATGGGAAGTTTGTTCAGGAGAAMAAACTTTTCCCTAGACACAAAACGAGAAAGGTGTGTTGCCCAACAACGCAGAGTGCCATGGAGCTGCTTGATAAGGCCCATCTCGGGTCGCCAAGCCACATAATCATACATACCGGAAGCAACGACCTGCGTGATCAGCAGGAGAGGGTGGCTTCACCACGGGGAGTGATTGAGAAGGCCTCCGCAATCTTCCCCAACTCAAGAGTCGTGGTGTCAACCCTTCTACAGAGGAGGGACTTCCTCCCTTCCACAATCCAAAGAATATACGCCAGCCTCTCCCGGGACTGTGCCTTGCAACCCAATGTACACCTGGCCCACCATCCCACCCTCGATCTGGACTGTCCCTATGACCATGTTCAGTCCCCATCCTTGCCAAGACTCTCAAGGACGTCGCTTTAAACCGCAGCCCGACCTCTCCACCCAGGAACAGCGGAGCAATCTCCACCCCGCCGAGATCACCGAGACAACACCCCGGACCAGCACCCTGGAAC
>NW_019943036.1:58267-64887 GCF_002910315.2 Salvelinus sp. IW2-2015 | reverse complement strand
CACCTACAGCTCATCCCTTGGCAACAGCACTGTAGACTACTTCCTCACCGACCTAAACCCAGAGTCTCTCAGAGCCTTCACAGTCAGCCCACTAACACCTCTCTCAGACCACAGTAAAWTCACAGTGTATCTGAGAAGAGCAGAACCCAACCATGAAGCATCACGGCCCAATAAATMACATGGTACTAAACAGGCCTATAGATGGAGTGCAAACAGTACAGACATCTAKCAAAAAGCAATTAGTAGCCAAAAAATACAATCTCTCCTGGACAACTTTTTAGCCTTAACATTCTCCTTCAGCAATGAAGGTGTAAATTTGGCCGTTTGGAACATAAACTTTATATTTGAACAAAAAAGGAACAGCACATGAGAAATCAGCTGGATGGAAATGAGGAATCAACAGAATCAAACCACTTCTGGGAGAATTGGAATAACTTAAACAAACCTCATCATGAGGAATTGGCTATCCAAAATGGGGATATGTGGAGAAATCACTTTGCAAACCTCTACAGCAATATAACAAAGAGCCCAGAACAAAAAGATATACAAGAAAAATGACAAATCCTTGAATCAGCAGTCAAAGACTATCAGAATCCTGTGGATACCCCAATTACAGAAGAAGAATTATTGGAAAAACTATGCACTCTCCAACCCAAAAAGGCCTGTGGTGCTGATGGTATTTTAAATGAAATGATCAAATATACAGACCACAAATTCAAATTGGCTATACTCAAACTCTTCAACATTATCCTCACTGCAGGTTTTTTCCCCGATATTTGGAACCAGGGATTGATCACACCAATCTATAAAAATTGAGACAAATTTGACCCAAATAATTACAGAGGAATTTGCGTTAACAGCAACTTGGGGAAAATTCTCTGCAGTATTATAAATAGCAGACTACATCATTTCCTTGACGAACACAACGTCCTGAGCAGAAGCCAGATTGGATTTTTTTTAAATGATCGTACAACAGACCACATTTACAACCTCCAAAACAAAACCAAAACAAAGGCAAATCTACTCGTGTTTTGTAGATTTCAAGAAAGCATTTGATTCAATTTGGCATGAAGGTCTTTTTTTATAAACTAATAGAAAGTGGTATTGGAGGGAAAACATATGATTTTATTAAATCAATGTACACTAAAAACAAATGTGCGGTTAAAATTGGCAACAAGCAAACAGACTTATTCTCTCAGGGATGGGGAGTGAAACAGGGCTACCCTATAAGTCCAACACTATTTAACATCTAAATTAATGAATTGGCAAAAACATTAGAAGAATCGGCAGCAACTGGTATCACCCTACACAACACTGAAATCAAGTGTCTGCTGTACGCAGATGACCTGGTGCTGCTGTCTCCCACTAAAGAGGGGTTACAGCAGCACCTAGATTGTCTTCACAGGTTCTGTCAGACTTGGGCTCTGACAGTTAACCTACAAATATAATGATATTTGTGATGATAACAATAATAATAATAATGATAACAAATATAATGATATTCCAAAAAAGGTCCGGATATAAGGATGACAAATATAAATTCTATTTGGACACAGTTCTATTAGAACACACCAAAAACTACACATATCTAGGACTAAATATCAGCAACACAGATAGCTTTCACATGGCTGTGAATGAGCTGAGAGACAAAGCAAGAAGAGCATTCTATGCCATTAAAAGGAACATCAAAATTGAAATTGATAATTACTTGACACATTGGAAAGAATTAACAAAAAAACTGAGCAAACTAGAATGCTATTTGGCCCTAAACAGAGAGTACACAGTGGCAGAATACCTGACCACCGTGACTGACCCAAACTTAAGGAAAGCTTTGACTATGTAAAGACTCAGTGAGCATAGCCTTGCTATTGAGAAAGGCCGCCGTAGGCAGACCTGGCTCTCAAGAGAAGTCAGGCCATGTGCACACTGCCCACAAAATGAGGTGGAAACTGAACTGCACTTCCTAACCTCCTGCCAAATGTATGACCATATTAGAGACATATTTCCCTCAGATTACACAGATCCACAAAGAATTCGAAAACAAACCCAATTTTGATAAACTCCCATATCTACTGGGTGAAATTCCACAGTGTGCCATCACAGCAGCAAGATGTGTGACCTGTTGCCACAAGAAAAGGGCAACCAGTGAAGAACAAACACCAATGTAAATACAACCCATATTTATGCTTATTTATTTTCACTTGTGTACTTTAACCATTTGTACATTGTACAGTTGCTTACAACAGCTGAGTATATAATACTGCCAATAATTGAACATTTGCAATTGTCTTTAAGTTGTTTTGAAACTTCTAGTAATGTGTAATAGTTTACTGTTCGATATTTTATTGTTTTTTTCAACTTTTGTATATTATCTACCTCAACTTGCTTTGGCAATGTTATACACCTGTTTCCCATGCCAATAAAGCCCTTGAAAATTGATTTGAAAGTTGAAAGAGAGAGAGAGAGAGAGAGATAGAGAGGAGAGAGAGAAAGAGAGGCGAGAGAGAGAGAGATAGAAGAATGAGAGCAGAAGAGAGAGGAGACAGAGAGAGAAAGAGAGAGGGAAAGAGAGAGAGAGAGAAAAAGAGAGAGGATAGATGGCAGTGATGAGGAATTAAATGTGTTTTTCATTTGTATGAGATCAAGTTTCAATGTGCCCACTGTGTGTGTGTGTGTGTGTGTGTGTGTTGTGTTGTGTGTGTGTGTTGTGTGTTGTGTGTGTGTGTGTGTGTGTGTGTGTGTGTGTGTGTGTGTGTGGTGTTGTGGTGTGTGTGTGTGTGCTGTGTGTGTGTGTGTGTGTGTGTGTCGCGCACATCTCCAACAATCCCACTGCTGACTGAGGCAGTTTAAATGACTGGTGACCCTTTCTCCACACCTAAGTACCTGTCTAATCCTGCTGTGTGAGCCAAACGTATGACTTCGTAAGAGGAACTGTGAATGGAGGGGGAGGCAGAAACAGAGCCGGCCTGTACTAACTGGCCTTGAGGTAACTTGCTCTCCCTCACCTCTCCTACTCTCCCCAGCATCTACAGTCCAGCCCCTGCTGAACTAAGACTCTGCTTACCAGACAATTATTCTATGGGTTCCTGCTGCTGCTGAACTGCAAATGGAAATGAAATTTTAATACCAGCTCTTGTCTTTCATGAGCTGAGACTGGGATCAACACGGAACAGCTCTGACTCAGCCTAGAACTATAGCTGCCAATTAGACAGCGATAACCAGAGGTTTCACTCGTCACTTGCCAGGGAGTTGGAACAAAAAAACCCTGCATCGCTTTCAGGACTCAGACTCTCTTCTTTTCCTCCTCAATCTGCCTCTGAAATGGAGCACCACTGGAGGATATAGATTACCAAGTCTTCTGTTGACTAGGAGTGTGTGGCTAATAAATGTGTGTGGTGTGTTTCTGTGTTTTGTTTGTGTGTGTAAGGGTCGAGAGGAGTTGATGAAAATTCCAGAACAAGAGGAGATGTTGTACTCTCAGAGTCTAATCAAATAGTTTTGTGGTGCTGTTCCTTAGTACCATATCATCATTTACCCTTGCTATTCTCTGTCTATTGATCTCTCTCTTTCACTCTGGTTTCGCAACCAGTGTCTATCACATTTCTCTATCACACACACACACACACACCACACCACAACCCACACACACACACACACACACACACACACCCACCTACACACACACACACACAACACACACACACACACACACACACACACCCACACACACACACACACACACACCACACACACACACACACACACACCCACACACACAGCACACACACACACACACACCTCTATGCCTGTAAGTTTGTACTTGTATGGTGTGGAGGCTGTGTCTCCCTTGGTGAACAGTACTGATGATGTGAAGGTCCTGGAACAGAGTGAGTCCTGCTGGTCCTCTGAGGTCAGCTGCTGGCGTGGTCAGTCTGTCCTACCCAGCTATAGTGATCCTGGGTTCACTGGGCTGCAGCACATCCACTCTGCATCGATGTCCGGGATGGAGAATACACGTGTCCTCCCCAAAAACACCTTGGAGATGGAGAGTAGGGAAGGGTTGAATCTTGATTAAATTGCATGTGAATGTAAGTCATGTTTCAGTATGTGTTTGCCTGGGTAATTCTTCAGGTATGTTGTGAAATATCAGAGCCATTGTGCCCTTAGAATGCTTAGATACTCTGAGAATGTGTGTGTGGGTTAATTCCAGGATCACCGCAACCTTGTAAGGTTAAATAGCCTCCCCCTAGTACACTGTAGGGGTGGCGAGGCTGACCCGAACTGTGACAGACTTCCAGAGAGCAACAACACAGACAGTGTGAGCAGACATCTGACATAGACATGCAAAAAATAACCTGACACATACTGCATAAACAATGCAGACTAGACCATCAAGTCAATGACAAATTAGAAAGAGAGAGAGAGAGAGGAGAGAGAAAGGGAGGCTAGGAGAGAGAAAGAATAGAAAGAGAGAGAGACTTGGATGCTGAGGAGAGAGAAGCGAAAGGGAGGCTGAAGGACGGGAGGAGAAGGAGAGAGAGACAAAGAAAGGGAGGCTGAGAGGAGAGAAAGAGAGAGAGAGAGAAGAGAGAGAGAGAGAGAGAGAGAAGAGAGAGAGAGAGAGAAGAGAGAGAGACGAGAGAGAGAGAGAGAGAGAGAGGAGAGAGAGAAGAGAGAGGAAAGAAAGGGACGGCTGAAAAAGAGATAGAAGAGAGAGAGACTTGGATGCTGACAGAGGAGAGATCGAAGAGAGAGAGACGATGGGATGGCCTGAAGACGAAAGAAGAGAGAGAGAGCCTCTGCCGTCACACTCTCTTGGCACAGCACAGTAGACTATATATGATCAACAGACATTCGACCCTATTCTCTCTCAGCTCATCTCACTTGTCCAGCCGTACATCCGACACCGGCTAACAAACTTGTCTGATCACTGCCAAATGTAACGTTGTTACCGTGCAAAGACAGCCATAACACGCAGATCTAGTCACAACCAGTAAGACACAACAGACCTCAAGCCTTCAGTAAATGGCTCAATTTAAACATTCAGAGAGGACATGACTATCTCAGAACAACAACTGAAATGACGTCCCAAACGCTGATAACCTGGTCAATTCTCACAGAAAGAGGCATCAACTCTAGCAGAAGCAACATCAACTAATATCAGAACGGCTTAAAGATACGCTTACATGAAGATAAACAACAAAAGATCCAATCGAGACACGTATTATTAAGAAGCATCTGGAAACTTAGCCTAAGCAAAAACTGCATCTATCACTCATAAATTGCACCAGCAGCAAATAATGGTGCAAAAGCGCACATGTAACTTTGAACTTAGACAACAAAACGAAAAGATCACATTGAAGACTTTCTGAGAGATTCTAATATGAACCTAGACACTATTCAACAAGACAGGCCGGATAATAAAGCATTAACTTGAGCACTTAAATTCGTCCTAGAACAAAACAGACATAGACCTGCCTAATAGGAGTCATAAACAATACAACTTTTCTGGCAATTGGAAAAAACTAAAAAAAATCTAAACAAAGGAGAATTAAGCGATAATCAAAATGGTGACATAATGCGCCACACCCAATTTTAAAACACTCTACAACACCGTTCAAACGTGGACACAAACCAGACATACGCCAAATTCTATGAAGAGATCTGAATGGCATTTAGAAAAAGCTATAAAGGACAATCAAAATCCTATTGACTCCTCTTACTGACCAGGAGGCTCTATAAGAAATCAGCTCTCAAATGTATAAAAAGCATGCGACACTGATGGCTTTCCTAAATGATGATGCTCAAACGCAACTAGCGCTGCAAAATTTCACCTTGGCTATATTGAGAAAACTGGTTTTAATTTGATCCGAGTGTAGGGTAACTTCCCTGACATCTGCTGGAATAAGGACTCGTAACCCCAATCTTTAAAAACGGAGACCAAATTGACCCTAACAATTAAAGAGGCAATTTGCTGTGAAAGTAAACCTGGGGAACGGTTTTCTGTAGTATTCATAATGTGCAAGAGTTCTAAACTTCCTATAATAAGCAATGTCTTGAGTAAAAGACATAATTGGATTCATAAACCAAAACATGCACACTGAATCATATTTACACCTTACACACCTGATAGATAAACATGTCCACCTAAAATACTCAAAATATAACGCTTGCTTTATCGACTCTCCAAAAGCATTTGATTCTATTTGGCAAAACAGGACTGTTCTACAAAGTTATTGAAAGCTGTGTAAGAATGTAAACTTATGACATAATAAGCATCAATGTATCACTGGCAATAACGTGCAAGCATTAAAATTGGCAAGAAAAGAAACAGAATTCCTTTAACCCAGGGTTGCAACATCTGAGCCTGCACTCATTCACATATTTAATCAACGAATTGGCCATATTCTAGAAAAACATCTCAGACCCTGCGTGATAGTCTCCACAATTCAGAAGTTTAAATGCACTCTTCGCAGATGACCTTATGCCCTGCCTGTTACCCCACAAGCAATATGGCCTACAACTAGCAGATGCCTGACCTGATAGAGGTAAGACTGCCAGGAGACCATTAAAGCCCCAATAAAAGACTAAGAATATGAAATAGGTCTATTTCGCAGAGA
>NW_019943036.1:29333-56723 GCF_002910315.2 Salvelinus sp. IW2-2015 | reverse complement strand
TCATCTCTTGTAGTATTTGCCTGGGTTAAGTCTGAGGCTACATCATGTTAGTATGATATCCACTTAATCTCATATTGTATAGCCTGGGTAGTCTAGGCTGCATCATGTTAGGGGTCCAGCTAACTCGACTGTTAGCCTGGGAGTTCTGGCTAGAAATTCACTAGTTTAAGTGCTTTTGCAGACACTGCTGAGCCCTTAGTACCTGGCGGTATAGAGCTCTCTGGGCTACATCATGTTAGCTCCACCTTAAATCAATTGCGTCTCGCTAGCCTGATGAATTCTGGGGAGTCTGGAGCTAAACATCATGTTAGAAGCTGTAAAAACGGATCACATAATTAATTCACACTGCTCAAGCTGCTGGTAGTGTTGGTGTGTCCAGTCCTGGGCTAGCATATGTTAGCTCCCCACTCATGATGGCAACAGAAGGTTTGGACATACACTTGAAATTAATTTGCAACAGCAGCATGAAGAAAATGAAATACAACTACTTATGTGCACAATGGTCTCCTAATCGGGTTAGAAATTACTTGTTTGTACAATGGCCCATAAAGAAGATACCTCGTTGATTGACAGACTTGTAGGTTTACTGGATAGCTTCATTCTGATGTTGTAGAACACAACCAGTCTGTTCCTTGCTAACATGACATCTAAATTCACTACCCTGTTTCTTTGTTTGTGATAATATGCAATCCAATTGTACGCAACAATATGCAGATATATGTTCGCAGTAAGAGGCTAGACTTGGCCAGCTGAAAAACTGTATTCGATTCCACTCGCGTTTTCACTAGTTTAGCATCTTATTTGTTATTATTTGTTTCGATGATTTTTCTCATCAGAGTCTCTACTCCAAAGAGATATCGGAGTGACCTGCCTTCGGTGAAGTGACAAGACCGCATAGACGTGTAGGTGAAGGAGAGAAGGCATCTATTTTTTGTATGATGATGTAAGAAACTTATTTATAAATGGAAAAATGAATGAATCCAGTTACAATAAATAAGTCGCCTCCATAGAAGTGGAACCGCGGCTTATGATGTCATGGTAAACAACTCCATGTGAGTTCAGATTAGATAAATAACCCTAGTAAACACCATGCTCAGGTAACTTGAGGCATTACACTTACGACTACTACTCCTATAATTGAATAATTATGTATTTCGGCTCATAGTATGTGCAGAGGATAGAGCCTGGGCTACATCTTGATTTACCATTAGCCTTAAGAAAACTACTCAGCTAAGAGTAAAAGGTCATCTGGTCAGACCGAGATATAAATCAATTGTAGAAGCATTTATGTCAGCAAGATATTCTAATTAAGTATAGTTAACTCTCAATCAAAATTAGTGTTTGTAGGTATTAGAGTATTTTAAAAAAAAAAATATATTTATGTTAATGTTACATCCCATGGTAAAGAAAGTAGGAAATGTCACACAATTTGTAATGTATAACAGATTAATATACGATTCATTACATACGAAGATAGGATGAGCAGCTATCACATGCAAATCGTTGTGTTGTGTCAATTGCATGTTTTTGAATTTGTATATGACATTGCTAATGAACTGTCTAAAAAAGATGCACATTTACGATATTGAGTAGCCGCCCGTTTATCTGTCTGGATCAAGGTGTCATTCTGGGAATGTGGCTTAATATGTTATTATTACTAAATGACTTCTGCCAATTGCAGCCTTGCAGAATATGGTATTCGCAGAGTTTTGGCTCCTATCGCAGTATGTACGATGGCTATCGAGTATCATGATTGCTTATCGAGTATTGTTTTGGCTATCGAGTATGCTGTGATGCTATCGAGTATGCGATGCAAGTGCCTATCAGGTACTCGAGTATACCGTGATTGCTCCATCTGTGGGTATTTGAGTAACATGACTCATCGAGTAATTCAGAGATGATGAAGATGAGTGTACTTGTAAGGATGCTGAGAACAGTGTCTATCTCATTAGTCATGAAGTATCGTGATGGTATCGATGTATCGTAATGCTATCTCATTGTTTGACTTAATGAGTCTTTATCGCTCAATGGAGTGCGCCTAATCGCGAGTAATCGTAGAGATCTATCTCCGCAAATGTATCGGTGATGGTCTATCTAAGAGAGTTAT
This sequence comes from Salvelinus sp. IW2-2015, assembly GCF_002910315.2. NCBI lineage: Eukaryota > Metazoa > Chordata > Actinopteri > Salmoniformes > Salmonidae > Salvelinus > Salvelinus sp. IW2-2015. The sequence continues at coordinate 54,616 of NW_019943036.1, read as the reverse complement.
ACGTAGATGGCTATTTCGATGATATCGTGGATTGCATTATTCGGTATCGTGATGCTATCGAGTCAATCGTGATGTCCTTTTACTCGGACAGAGTCTTGGATGAGAAGTACGTTGGGATTACAAACAATGCTAAGACCGAGTCAATTAATTTTTGATTGCTATCTGTAGTATGCGACGTAGATGCTATCGAGTATAACGTGATGCTAATCATGATGTGATTAGTTTAGAAGAACTTAAACCACTTGGTATCGTTAAGTGTATAGTTGTCGAAAAAATGCTTGGTAGACATCCGTGACAAAAAAAGACCTAATATGTACATATTTATACACGAAAGTACATCAATTTATCTGAGCAAAAGCTATCGTACCTCTGTACACTTCGTATTTCTCAGAGATAACTGGTACGCAGCAAACCGGATGTTCTAGTGTAATATACGCCAAGTTAATTCATTCGAACTTCAGTAGCTGGAGAGTCGCTGTGTATATTAGGCCCTAAGTTAATTTCATTGACTCAGTACTGGTACCCTTGTGTGTATAGCCAAGTTCATCCATCTGACTCAGCTTTAGCTGGTACCCTCTTGTTTCCAACCTCTTTGTCTTTGTTCCACTTTGAAGGGTATTTTTTCTTTCTTGCTGGCCCATTCTCCTTCACCCTCCCGTGTATATAGGGCCAGTTATCATGAGACTCTGTACTGGTACGGTGTCTGGTGTATTCATTAGGCTCAAGTTCACATCATTGACTCTGATGTAGCTCTGTAAGGTACCAATAAGATAGACACACTTCACTGTGTATAACCAAGTTATCAATTGACTCAGTACTGGTAACCAAAATCTTGATTTCTACATAGGCAAACAAAAAGCTTACTGAGATGAATATACACACCTGACTGTATGACAGAGGTGCTTATATGCCTTAGAAAACAACACACACAGAAGAAGAGTGAGAGAGTGAAAGACAGAAATGAATGACTGGTTTTGACTGACAATCTTTGAAGGACAATCGACTTAGAGCTTTGTTGATGACATAGCTACATTTTTAAATACATTATTCGTCCAAGGGGTTGAGAAATCGTTGCATACCGATGTAAAAGGGGAACCCTCGTTGTAACTAGCCAAGATTATCATTAGAGCTCACTCTGTACTGGGTCGATCTCATGTTAAAAAAAAAAAAACATTGTTCGAGAGATTATATAACCTAATGTTAGAACAATGTTTTTTGCAATCTTGTCACTGCGCTAGCTCAAGCTGAACGATAGTACTTGTATATAACTAGTTTCCATTGAGCTCTCTGTTACATGTGGGTAGCCAATTATGTGATTAAATACTTGCCAAAGTAAGGATTTTTTAAATTCATTTGACTCCTCCAGTAACTATGGGTTAACACCAGAGTAACAATTGTGGTGTGATATTTAATGCCAATGTGTGTCGCTTATTTCATTGCTCAGAAAATAACTCTATGTGTGCTAAGTTATAGAATGTTTAATAGTAAACCATTTCAACTGGTTAGTTAAGCGCTTGGCAGTTGTTTTACGACAGCACGGGAACACACAAGACAATTATGAATTTGGACACTAAATCGGGCAAGCTGAATACCACACTTTAGCTGTTCTGAGTATTTGTATGAGGCTTTATTTGGGAAGTACATTATGACGCTTTAAGTCCTGGGTTGACATCATTTAGTAAACTTTGTCAATACTTTTTAATCTTATTATTTTACTTTTCGTAAAAAAAATGTTGTTCTCCGAATAGATTCTGAATTCAGTAAGAGGAGATTTTAGTTATAAAAATGTAATGTTCTTATAAGAAACAGAGCCTGGTGGTGCGCAGAAGCTGTTCTATTTTACGTTTTGAGAAATGGGGCAATATTTTACAGAGAATGTCTCTTAGCTGCTTAATTGAAATTTTTCCACACAACTGATTTTTGAGACAGTGTTAGACGCTATGCTTTGCTGCTGCTTCCGCAATTGGGGCACCGCATATACGTGTGCCCGTCTAGTTTCACGTAGTTGAGGCTGTACCTTCTGGTCAAAAGTGCCAAGTGCACTATAAAGGGAACTCAGTGGTGCCATATCAGCGGAGACTTCCCAACGAAGCGCCTAGATCCAGTAGTATGAACTTGATAGTGGCCTTATTTATGGTTTGCATCCCCCTTGAACGTGAGGTAAGTTAACCAAATGTATTTATGAGAAAATGAGGCTCATGTAAAGCAGCACTCTATACATCAGAAACCCTAACCAGAACAGACACAGAACACAGAATCACAGAGCACACAACAGACACTCACAGACCAACACACACACAGACACACACACACATCAAACACAGCAGCACACACACCCACACACAATCAACATTCACAGTCCATTTAACTTGACACACAATCATCCAACACCACCACACACAATCACAACGCACACCACACTACAACAGCACACACAGATAGAGAGCATCAAATGGTTAGTGTAGCAGAGTTAAGAAGAGAGATGTAGAGGTTTAGCAGATTCACTAGAAGAAGAAAATGCTGAATTGAGTGGAGAGAATCGATACAAGCCTGGAGTGGTTGAACCAGCGTGACCATGCCTGCGCTCGACTCATATAGACATCAAAGCCGTCACCCTACTTGAACTGTGTCCCCTGTCGACACTCTCAGCTCTCTTCAGAGAAGAGAAGCAGAGAGCGGCGCCGAGAGTAGCGGAACCGGGAGAGTAGGCGAGAGATGCAATAAAGGGGGAGAGAAGAGTGAAGATGGGGTGAGCGTAGAAGGAGAAGGTCACAGGGCGATAGTGAGTGGGTCGATGATGGGGCAGTGAGTGTGACCAAGAGAGAGGAGCACGCACGAGATGAAAGCTCAGGAAGAGTGAAGACGGTGTAGTGTGGAGACAGAAGCATCAACTTTGGCAGGCATAAAAATGAGGTAGAGAGGGGATGTGGTAGATGATGAGGATGTAGTGAGGAGAGAGAGGCGGGAAAGAAGGAGAAGTACGAGGGAGAGATGGAGAGAGGAGAGAGATGTGGAGATAGACGCAGTGGGGAGATAAGGGTGGAGAGGGGGTGGTGAGTTGAAGGAGAGATAGAGAGGGTAGAGGAATGAAGGAGAGAGAGGGATGAAAGGAGAGAGAACGGGGAGTGTAGAGTGGTTAGAGAGGGAGAAGATGGAGATGTAGGGGAGGTAGATATGAAGGTAGAGACGAAGGGCGAGATGGAGAGAGGGAGAGATGGAGGAGAGGGGAGAATGAAGGAGAGATGAGGCATGTATGTAATTAACTTATGGAAGTCGGGAGAGATGGAGAGAGGGAAGGAGGCATGTTGTTCACTATATGAGCTTTCATTGATAAAGTAGCTCTCGGCAACTGATAAGTAGCTCTCGTCTCCGCGCTGGTTCCTGTCTGCAGCTGGAGTGTGTACAGTCCATCAACAGCACAGCACTGCTCTCTCTCCACCTCTCTCTCTCTCTACTCTCTTCATCTCTGTCTCCCCTCTCTCTTGCTATGATCTCACTCAGTCTACTTGTGTCTCATCTCTCTTTTTCTCTCTCTCTCTGTCTCTCTCTTTCTCTCGCCCCCTGGTATAATCTCTGCTCTCTCTCTCACTCTTTCAGGCCTGCAACAGAAACAACAAAAGGCACAACCCACAGCTAGGCAGAGCAGATCTGGGATTGCACGATGCATGTGTTTGGAGGGACCATATAACATGCAGATCTGGGACCAAATAAACAGCCAGATCTGGGACCATGCAGAATCAAGGGGACCCTTAACTATGCAAGATCTGATGCGACCAGCAGATCAGGGACGTCAATTATGTAGCAGATCTAGTGCGAACATAAACAGCAGAATCTGGGACAGCAGATCTGTGGGGGGGGTTACGGGCGCAGCAAGATCAGGGACGCATAACAGTAGATCATGAGGAGCGCAATAAACATAAATATGGGTTGGTATTTACAATGGTGTTTGTTCTTCACTGGTTGAACATTTTTTTGTGTGCAACAGGTCAACAAATCTTGCTGCTGTGATAGGGCAGCAACTGTGGAATTTCTCCCAGGAGAATATGGGGAGTTTATCAACAATTGGATTATGTTTCAATTCTTTGTGGATCTGTTGTAATCTGAGGGAAATATGTCTCTCTAATGATGGTCATACCATTGTTGGCAGTGAGGTTAGGAAGTGCAGCTCAGTGTTCCAACCCTCATTTTGTGGGCAGTGGTGCCACATAGCCTGTCTTCGCTTGAGAGTCCATGTCTGCCTTCGGCTGGGCCATTCTCAATTTAGAGCAAGAGCTATGTGCTCATCTGAGTCTGTTACACATAGTCAATAGCCTTTCCGTCAAGTTTGGGTCAGTCACAAGTGGTCAGTATTCATGCCACTGTTGTATCTTCTCGTTTATGGGCGCAAAATAGTACATTCTAGTTTGCTGCTGTTTTTTTGTTAATTCTTTCCAATGTGTCAAGTAAATTATCGTGGTTTTGTTTTTCATGATTTTGGTTGGGCCTAATTCTGCTCTGACATGCATATTTGGTGTTCTAAGCGTGTACACGGAGGATATTTTTTGCAGAATTCTGCATGCAAGAGTCTGCAATTTGTGGTGTTTGTCCCATTTTTGTGAAATCTTAGGTTGGTGGAGCGGGACCCCAGACCTCACAACCTATAAGGGGCAATGGGGCTCTAATGACTGATTTCAGTAGTATTTTTAGCCAGATCCTCATTTGGTAATGTTTGATGATTTATGTTCCTTTGTGATGGGCAGTTGAAGGCCCCTTCTTGCCTTGTCTCTTCAGATCGTATCACTTAGCTTTGGGAAGTTACGCATGTGGTGTGATGTTTTAGGCCGAGGTATGATATAGTTTTTTGTGTGCTCTAGGGGCAACGGTGTCTAGATGGAATTTGTGTTCCCTGGTGCGACTGGACCTTTTTTGGGAACACCATTTATTTTGCGTCTACGAGATTTACTGTCAGGCATCAGGTCTGACAGAATCTTGTGCAGAAGGATCTAAGGTGCTGCTGTAGCGCCTTCTTGGTGGGTGAAGAAGAGCAACCAGATCAATCAAGGCAAACAGTAGACATTTGACTGCGGATTCTAGTAGGTCCGTGGGACCGAGAGTGGCTGCAGACTGTCTCTAGTGCCCGCAGCCGCAATTCGTTGATATATATGTTTGGCAAGAAGGGTGGGGGCTTAAAGCTGCATCCCTGTCTCACCCCACGACCCTGTGTGAAGAAATGTGTGTGTTTTTTGCACAATTTTAACACCACACTTGTTGTTTTGTGTAGCAATGGATTTTTATAATGTCGTATGATTTTACCCCCAACACCACTTTTCCATCAATTTGTATAGGCAAGTACCCTCAATGCCAAATTGAGTCGAAGGCTTTTTTTTGAAATCAACAAAGGCATGAGAGAATTTGGCCTTTGTTTTGGTATTGTTTGGTTGTCAGTAGTGTGTGTAGGGTGAATACATGGTCTGTTGTACGGTAATTTGGTAAAAAGCCAATTTTGACATTTGCTCAGTACATTGTTTTTCACTTGAGGAAAGTGTACGAGTCTGCTGTTAAATGATAATGCAGAGGATTTTCCCAAGGTTACTGTTGACGCATATTCCACGGTAGTTATTGGGGTCAAAGTTTTGTCTTCCAACTTTGTGGATTGGGGTGATCAGTCCTTTGGTTCCAAATATTTGGGAAGATGCCAGAGCATAAGGACGATGTTAAAGAGTTTTAGGAATATACCAATGAATTTGTTGTCTCTCTCTCTGTCTTCTCTCTCTGTCTCTCTCTAATTTCTCTGTCTTCTCTCTGTCTCTCTCTGTCTCTTCTCTCTCCTCTCTCTCTCTCTCTCTTCTCGTCTCTCTCTCTCTTCTCTCTCTCCTGTCTTCTGTCTCTCTCTGTCTAGTTCTCTTGCTTTTCTCTCTCTTGCTTGCTCATTCGTGTGTGTGTTGTGTGTGTGTGTGTGTGTGTGTGTGTGTGTGTGTGTGTGTGTGTGTGTGTGTGATGTGTGTGTGTGGTGTGTGTGTTGTGTGTGTGTGTGTGTGTTGTGGACGTGTGCTGTTGTGGTGTGTGGTTGTGTGTGTGTGTGGATGTGTGTGGTTGCTGGTGTTTTGTGTGTTGTGTTGTGTGTGGAGTGAGCGGTCATTACTTGATCTTCATAGAAGAGCCAAGGTAGGGCGTTTCCACCTTGTAGTGCAAAGCACTGCACATGAAACTCCATATTAAACCAATGCTCTGTCATTTATAACAGCCTGGTCCCCTCTATTCAAGAAAACTCACCTTCTCCTCTCTCTCTACTCCTCTAGTTCCACTTCGCAACTTTTTTCAGTCTCGGTTGTCTCTCTCTCTCTTCTCTCTGTCAAAAAACTCTGCTCTCTCCCTCTTCTCCCACCGGTTCACTCTCCCTCTCTCTTGTCTCTCTCTCTCTCTCTCTCCCTCTTCTCTCATTCGATATCTTTCTCACATGCGAACTCATCCCCCCCTCTCGAGCTCTCTTTTCTCCTCTCAACATATATTCTTTTCAGAATCATTCAATATTCTCTTGTGATCTGCCTCTACACTTCTCTCCATTAGAGGCCTGTTTATTAGCATGACGAGACTGAAGCTCGATCCCCAAGTTGGCACCCTAGTTATGTACATAGTAAGTGCACTACTTTTGATCCGAGAGCCCTATGCGCCAAGGTCAAAATTCTAGTGCACTAACAGGGGATAGGGTGCCACTTGGGAAATCATTACCAAAGAAATCCCGCCTCAGTGGCTCAACAGATACCTATGTGTCAGAAAAAGAGGAGTAAGTTCACATCACGGATTAAAAATATACTGTACTGCTGAGATGAGGCTTTAACGCTCAAACTAAACTTTTATACATACATATATCTAAATAACTTTATAATATAATATAATTTATACATTTTAATAATCTTTATACATATATTATATCTAATTACTTATAATACTAATATAATCTATATACTTTCATACAATTTATCTATATATCTAATACTACATAATTATTAAAGTTACAAATATCTAATACTTCTATAATATAATATATCTAATACTTTTATAATCACATATTATCTAAATACTGTTATCCTAACAATATATTATAAGACTTTATATCTACAATATATCTAATACTTTTAATATAATATATCTAATACTTTATATCACAATATATCTAACTACTTTTATTCCTAGCAATATAATCTAAGACTTATACTACAAATAATATCTAAGACTTTTATACTAGTACAATATATCTAATACTTTATACTACAATATATCTAATACTTTTATACTACAATACATCTAATACTTTATACTACAATATATCTAAGACTTTTATACTACAATATATCTAAGACTTTATAATACAGCATATCTGTCATGCCCTGACCATAGAGAGCCCTCGGGGTTCTCTATGGTGTTTTAGGTCAGGCCGTGACTAGGAGGGTTTCTAGGTATTATATTTCTATGTTGGTGTGTGTATATGTTTCCCAATTGGAGGCAGCTGATAATCGTTACCTCTAATTGGGGATCATACTTAGTGTGTTATTTTTCCCACCTGCGATGGTGGATATTGTTTTGTATGATATGTGCGCTACGTATTTCCCGTGCAACTCTCCTTGGTCCAATTATTCATACGACGGTCGTGACAGAATATCCCCCCTAGTCAGGACCAAGCAGCGTGCCCAGGAGCAGCGTGCCCAGGAGGTAAAGGAGAGTTGGGAAGAGATACTAGGTGGATGCAAGACCCTTCCTTGCCGGGAGTCGCCGAGGAGTAAAGGAGGACAGCGACGACACCGGGGTCCGCGGCCACAAGCAACCCCAAGATTGCTTGTGTGGGGGGGCCGAGCACAAGGGGCGGTGGGCCGAGCCGAGTGGAGGGCCAGAGACCGTCTGGGAGTCGATGGAGCAGTTTGAGGAGGGATATCAGAGACCGTCTGTGAGTCGATGGAGCAGTTTGAGGAGGGATATCGGAGAGAGATGTTGGCTAGGAGTATGTTGCAGCGCAGGCGTTTTGAGGAGCGTGTCATCAGCCCGGTGCAAATTGTGCCGGCTCCACGCACCAGGCCTCCAGTGACAGTTCACAGTTCAGAGCTTCCAGCCACGGTTCACAGTCCAGAGCTTCCAGTGACGTTCCACAGTCCAGAGCTTCCAGTGACGTTCCACGGCCCGGAGCTTCCAGTGACGTTCCACGGCCCGGAGCTTCTTGCGCCGGAGCCGGAGCCTTCCCCAGCGCCGGTGCCCAGTCCAGGCACGGCGTACAGTCCTCTCAGAACTCTCTTAGACAGTTTTTTCAATGCTATATTGGGTAAAGCGACCATGGAGATTTAAAACCTAACAGTCTGTTCCTAACTAAAACCGTCCGTAGCATGTTGTACTCATAGGACTGGAGGCTCATCCTAGTTCTGTGGTTGGACAGGCAGTTCCCAACTGTTTTTTATGTTCTTTATGACGTGTTATTAATTTGTTTATTTTTATTTACATTAATATATATATATWTTTTTTTATTCAACCTTTATTTAACTAGGCAAGTCAGTTAGATCAAATATACCAGTGGGTCTTGCGATGGGTGTTAGTTGAGGGGTTTTTAAGTCACCATTTTATCTTGGGCTTTTATTAATGGCCACTGCTCTCTCTCCCTCTCTATCTTTTCCCCCTCCTCCTCCCTTCTGCTAGACACCCTTCCCTTGTCTTGTAACCGGGGTGACAGGCTATGGAGACAGTGGCCTTGGTGTGGTGCCATACAAGAAGCAGCTGACTGCTGTACAGGAAGCAGGAAGTGACCTAAAAAGAACAACTGAGTGTAAAGGAGGATAGGAGACTGTCTGTGCAGGACTATAGACCAGACTACATGACATTATAAACCAGACTACATTATAAACCAGGCTACATTATAGACCAGACTACATTATAGACCAGACTACATTATAGACCAGACTACATGACATTATAGACCAGACTACATTATAGACCAGACTACGACATTATAAAGACATAATAGACAGACGACTGTTAGGACCAGAATACTAAGATAGAACAGACACAATTAAGACAGAGCTCATTATAGACAGATACATTATAGACCAGACTATACACTTTGACCAGATTATATACTTTAGACATACATGAAGACAGAACTACATTTATAGACAGACTACATTATAGACCAGACTACTAGACCAGAATACATGACATATAGTTTAGACTACATTATAGCTACATTATAGACCAGACTCTTGACATTTAGACCAGACTACATTATAGACCAGAATACATGAACATTATAGACCAGACTAATTATAGACCAGACTACATAGACCAGACTAATTGAGCATATCTAGACAGACTACTGACATATAGACCAGATAATATAGACCAGACTACTGACAATTATAGACAGACTACTATGACATTATAGACAGACTACAGAAATTTAGACCAGACTACATTATATGACCAGACTATGACATTATAGACCAGACATGAATTATAGACAGACTACATTTAATAGACAAGACTACATTATAGACCAGACTATTTAATCTAGACCAGCACTACATGACATTATAGACAGACTCAATGACATTATAGACCAGACTACTGACATATAGACCAGACTACATGACATTATGACCGCAGACTACAGTTATAGACCAGACTATCATTATTCTATAGACCAGACTATATTACAATCTATACCAGACAGACATTCTAGACAGACTACATGACATTATAGACCAGTACATTACATTATGACAGAACATTATAGACCAGATTACATGACATTTACAGACACATATTATGACCAGACTACATTATAGACCAGACTACATGACATATAGACCAGTCTACATGACATTATACACACCAGACTAAAACACGAACTACAATTATAGACCAGACTACATTTAGACCAGGCTAACATACAATTATAGACCAGACTACATATAGACCAGACTACATGACATTATAAGACCAGACTACATGACATTATACACCAGACTACATTATAGACCAGATACATGACATTATAGACCAGACTAAGATATAGACAACACTGAATTATACACCAGACTACATTACAGACCAGACTACATTATAGACCAACTACATTACAGCACAGACTACATGACATTACAGACCAGACTACATGACATTATAGACCAGACTACATTACAGCCCAGACTACATGACATTATAGACCAGACTACATTATAGACCAGACTACATTATAGACCAGACTACATGACATTGTAGACCCAGACTACATGACATTATAGACAGACTACATTATAGACCAGACTACATTATAGACCAGACTACATTACAGACCAGACTACGTGACATTATACACAGACTACATTATAGACCGCCTACATGACATTATACACCAGACTACATTATGACAGACTACATGACATATAGAACCAGACTATACATTATAGACCAGACTACATACATTATAGACAGACTACATTATACACCAGACACATTACAGACCAGACTACATTACATTATAGACCAGACTATTAAGACCAGACTACTTATGACCAGACTAATTATAGACCAGACTACATTATAGACCAGACTACTTTATAGACAGACTACATGACATTATAGACAGAACTACTTATAGACAGACTACATGACATTATAGACCAACTACATTATGACACACACTTGACAGTTAGAGATTATAGACAGACTAATTACAGATACATGATAGACACTTATACAGACCAGACTACATGACATTATAGACCAGACTACATTACAGACCAGACTACATGACATTATAGACCAGACTACATTTAGACAGACTACATGACTTAGACAGACTACATTATAGACCAGACTACATTATAGACAGACTACATTATAAACAGACTATATGACATTATAGACCAGACTATATGACATATAGACAGACTAGATTATAAACCAGACTACTTGACATTCTAGACAGACTACATATAAACACAGACTATATGACAGACTACAGACATTATAGACCAGACTACATTATAGACCAGACTACATTATAGACCAGACTACATTTAGACCAGACTACATTATAGACCAGACTACATTATAGACCAGACTACATTCTAGACAGACTACATTGATAGACTCAGACTACATGACTTATAGACCAGACACATTGAGACCAGACTACATGGACTAGACCAGACTACATGACATTCTAGACCAGACTACAATATAGACCAGACTACATTATAGACCAGACTAACATTCTAGACCAGACTACATGACATTCTAGGACCAGACTACATGAAATTATAGACCAGCACAATATAAGACACTACATGACATTATACACCAGACTACATGAAATATACACCAGACTCATTATAGACAGAATAATGACATTATAGACCAGACTACATTATACGACAGACTACGTGACATTATACACAGACTACATTACAGACCAGACTACATTATAGACCAGACACATTAGACCAGACTACATGACATTACAGACAGACTAATGAATTATAGACCAGACTACCTTACAGCCTAGACTACATGACATTATAGACAGACTACATTATAGACAGACACATATGACCGAACAATGACATGTAGACCAGACGACATGACATTATAGACCAGACTACATTATAGACCAGACTACATTATAGACCAGACTACATTACAGACCAGACTACGTGACATTATACCCAGAACTACATTATAGACCAGCCTACATGACATTATACACCAGACTACATTATAGACCAGACTTACATGACATTATAGACAGACTAACATTATAGACCAGACTACATGACATTATAGACCAGGACTAATTTATACACCAGACTACATTACAGACCAGACTACATGACATTATAGACCAGACACATATAGACCAGACTACATACATTATAGACCAGACTACAAATTAATAGACCAGACTACATTATAGACCAGACTACATTATAGACCAGACTACATTATAGACAGACACATTAGAGAAGACCAGACTAATTCTGACCAGAACTACATTATAGACCGGCTACATTACATTATAGACAGACTACATTATAGACCAGACTACATGACATTTATATGACCAGACTACATTGTAGACCAGACTACATTCTAGACAGACTAACAGACATTCTAGACCACTACAATATAGACCAACTACATATAGACCAACTACATTCTAGACCAGGACTTCTAGACAGATAGACCAGACTTACATGACATATATCAACAGACTCATGAAATTATAGACCAGACTACAATATGACCAGACTACATGACATTATAGACAGACTATATTATAGACCAGACTTACATGACCATTCTGAACCAGACTACATGACATTATTAGACCAGGCTACATTAAAGACAGACTACATTCTAGACAGACTACATGACCATTCTAGACCAGACTACAATATAGACGAGATACATGACATTATAAATCAGACAGACTACATTATAGACCAGACACATGACATTCTAGACCAGACTACATGACATTAGAGAGACAGACTACAGACATTCTAGACCAAGACTACAAATAGACCAGACTACATTATAGACCAGACTACATTATAGACCAGACTGACATTAAAGCCAACTACATGACATTATAGACCAGACTACATGACATTATAGACCAGACTACATTATAAGACCAGACTACATTAAGACAAGACTAATTACAGACCAGACTACATGACATTATAGACCAGACTACATTATAGACAGACTACATGACATTATAGACCAGACTACATTATAGACCAGAAGACTAATACAGTACTAGATTACAGATAGAACATTATAGACAGATGAGAGGGATATATAGGGAGAAATAGACAGATAAGGGAGGGAAAGACGAGAAGAGGAAATAGGAGGGAAAGAGGGAGATTATAGGAAGAAAGAGAGAGAGAGGGAGATATAGGGAGGAAAGAGAGAGAGATGAATATAGGGAGGGGAAGATAGGGAGGGAGAAAGAGAGGAGTAGATAGGAGATGGGAGAAGAAGAAGAGAGGGAGATATAGGGAGGAAATGAGAGAGAGAGGGATGATATAGGGAGGAAAGAGAGGAGATATAGGGAGGGAAAGGAGAGAGAGATATAGGGAGTGAAAGAGAGGAGATATAGGGAGGGAAAGAGAGGAGATATAGGGAGGGAAAGAGAGAGAGAGGAGATATAGGAGGGAAAGAGGGGAGATATAGGAGGAATATAGGGAGATAGAGGGGATAAGAAGGGAGAGAAAGTGGGAGGAAAGAGAGGAATAAGGGAGGGAAGAGAGAGAGAGGAGATATAGGGAGGGAAAGAAAGAGATGGAGGAGATGATAGGAGAGGGAGAAGAGAGGGAGATCTAGAGTAGGTGGATAGGAGAAGAGAGAGTATAGGGGAGAGGTATGAGGACAGTCATGGAGATATGATAATTAAGTGGAAAGATCTGTGAGTTGCTGTGGTCCGGTGATGGTCGTGTTCTGCCATCCGTAACACAGGAGGAGAAGGCATAATTCTTATAAGCGATGTGTGTGTGTGTTGTGTATGTGTTGTGTGTGTGCGCGTGCGTTTTGTGTGTGTGTGTGTGTGTGTGTGTGTGTGTGTAGTGGTGTGTGTGTGCGTGCGTGCTGCGCGGCGGCTCGTTGTCGTGCGTGCGTGCGTGCGTGCGTGCGTGCGTGCGTGCGTGTGTGTGTGTGTGTGTGTGTGTGTGTGTGTGTGTGGACGGTAACTTGGACAGGAGGGCCGAGATAGAGGGCATTGTTCAAAGATGATCTCACCTCCGGGTGATCCAGGGAGGGAGGGACTGACGAGCCAGCCCTGCCGAAACAGAGTTCTCTCAGTGGGGAGAGAGGAGCATGGCCCTTCCTCACTGACCACTTAGACTGCCAGAAAAATGCATGAGGACAGGAGGGGAGGACAGGAAGGGGCGGGGAGGACGGAAGGTGGAGACAGGGGAGGAAGGACAGGGGAGGACAGGGGAGGGGAGGACAGAGAAGGGGAGGACAGGGGAGGGAGGACAGGGAAGGGGAGACAGGGAAGGGAGGACAAGGGAGGAGGAGGCAGGGAAGGGAGGACAGGGGAGGGGAGGACAGGGAAGGGAGGACAGGGAAAGGGGAGGAGGGGAGGGGAGGGGAGGACAGGGAGGGGAGGGGAGGACAGGGAGGGGAGGGAGGGGAGGACAGGGGAGGGGAGGACAGGGAAGGGGAGGACAGGGAGGGGAGGACGGGGAGGGAGGAGAGACAGGGGAGGGGAGGACAGGGGAGGGGAGGACAGGGGAGGGGAGGACAGGGGACTGGTCCTGAACATCTCTAAAACTAAGAGCATTGGAAGTTTCAGTATAGATTATTTTAAACCCAAGAACACGTTTTAGAACAGTTATCTCAGTATGAAATATGCTAACATGATTGCCATTGCTAGCTAGCTAGCTAAATCGATTGCCTTGCAATAAACATCTTAAGAAGATTTATAAGAAGATATCTGAGAAGTTCGTAAGAAAATCATTAAATCTTAAGACATTGTTACAAACTATCTTATGAACTTCTTATTTTTTTCTTAAGAAGTGTTTTGTGAATCTGGGCCCTGATTCCTGCTTACAAGCAAAAACTCAAACAGGAAGTACCAATGGCGCTCTCAATAAGGAAGTGCTCCGATGAAGCGGATGCTAAGCTACAGGACTGTTTCTTTAGCACAGACTGGAATATGTTCCGAGAGTCATCCCCTGGCATTGAAGAGTTTACCACATCAGTCACCGGCTTCATTAATAAGAGCATTGACGACGTCGTCCCCACAGTGACCGTACGTCCAACAAGCCATCAATCAGGCAAAGCATCAATACAGGATTGAGATCGAATCCTACTATGCCAGCTCTGCAAAATATCACAGGTTACAAAGGGAAACCCATACGCAAGCTGCCCAGTGACGCGAGCCTACCAGATGAGTTAAAAGCCTTCTATGATCACTTCGAGGCAAGCAACACTGAACCATGCATGACAGCACCAGTTGTTCCAGACAACTGTGTGCTCTCGCTCTCCGCCACCAATGTGAGTAAGCCCTTTTAAACAGGTTAACATTCACAAGGCCTTGGGGCCAGTTGGAATACCAGGATGCATACTCAGAGCATGCGCTGACCAGCTGGCAAGTGTCTTCACATGACATTTTCAACCTCTCCCTGACCCTGTCTGTTATACCTACAAGTTTCAAGAGAACCACCATAGTCCCTGTGCCCAATAACGCCAAGGTAACCTGTCTAAATGACTACCGCCCCGTAGCATCCACATCTGTAGCCATGAAATGCATTGAAAGGCTGATCATGGCTCACATTAACACCATCATCCCAGACCCCCTGGACCCAGTCTAATTTACATACCGCCCCAACAAATCCACAGATGACACAGTCTCTATTGCACTCCCCACCTATTGCACTTCAATACCATAGTGCCCTCCAAGCTCACTACTTGTCTCAGGACCCTGGGACTGACAGACCTCCCTCTGCAACAGGATCCTTCACTTTTAACGGCCACCTCCCGGGTGCTGAGGGTGGGCAACAACACATCCGCCACGCTGACCCTCAACATGGGGGCCCCTCAGGGGTGCATGCTGAGTCCCTTCCTGTACTCACTGTTCACCCAGGACTTTATGGCCACGCACACAACTCCAACATTAAGTTTGCTGACAACATGACTAGGCTAGGCTTGACCACTGACGACGATGAGACAGCCTATAGTGAGGACTTCAGAGACAACCTCTTACAAAATGTCAGCAAGAAAAAGAAGCTGATCGCAGACTACAGGAAACGGAGGGGCCAGCATGCCTCCATCCACATCAGTGGAGCGGGTCAAGAGCTTCAAGTTCCTCAGTGTCCACAGGAATTAAAACATGGTCCACACACACCAACACAGTCGTGAGGAAGAGAAGACAATGCTTCTTCCCCTTCAGGAGGCTGAAAAGATTTTGCCCTCGCTTGGTATGGCAACTGCTTGGCATCCGACCGCAAGGCACTACAGAGGGTAGTGCGTGCAGCCCAGTACATCATTGTGGTCGAGCTCCCTGACATCCAGGTCCTCTATACCAGGCGGTGTCAGACGAAGATCTTAACAATTGTCAATGACCCCAGCTGCCCAAGTCAAAGACTATTCTCTCTGCCACCTGCTCGACTAGCGCTACCGGTGCACCAAATATGCATTGACACACTTTTGCTCTTTTGACTCATCACATACGCTGCTGCTACTGCTTGTTATCTATACTGTTGCCTAGTTACTTTACCTATTAGTGTTGCTAGAACATGAAAAATTGTTATATGTTGGAATTCGTGTTACTTTCGGTGCATCTGTCAAATGTGTCTCACGGATCAAGCCTGTCTATATCAGTGCAGCCGATCCCTTATTACAATGCACACGGTTAGCCTGGGAGTCTAGGCTGCATCATGTTAGCTCCACTAACTCACTGTTAGCCTGTACTGGGAGTCTGGGCTGCATCATGTTAGCTCCACTAACTCACTGCTAGCCTGGGAGTCTACGCTGCATCATGTTAGCTCCACTAACTCACTGCTAGCACTGGGAGTCTGGGCTGCATCATGTTAGCTCCACTAACTCACTGCTAGCCTGGGAGTCTGGGCTGCATCATGTTAGCTCCACTAACTCACTGCTAGCCTGGGAGTCTTAGGGCTGCATCATGTTAGCTCCACTAACTCACTGCTAGCCTGGGAGTCTGGGCTGCATCATGTTAGCTCCACTAACTCACTGCTAGCCTGGGAGTCTGGGCTGCATCAGTTAGCTCCACTAACTCACTGCTAGCCTACTGGGAGTCTGGGCTGTCATCTGTTAGCTCCACTAACTCACTGCTAGCCTACTGGGAGTCTGGGCTGCATCATGTTAGTTTCACTAACTCACTGCTAGCCTGGGCTGCATCATGTTAGCTCCACTAACTCACTGCTAGCCTGTACTGGGAGTCTGGGCTGCATCATGTTAGCTCCATTAACTCACTGCTAGCCTGTACTGGGAGTCTGGGCTGCATCATGTTAGCTCCACTAACTCACTGCTAGCCTGTACTGGGAGTCTGGGCTACATCATGTTAGCTCCACTAAACTCACTGCTAGCCTGTACTGGGAGTCTGGGCTGTATCATGTTAGCTTCACTAACTCACTGCTAGTCTGGGAGTCTGGGCTGCATCATGTTAGCTCCACTAACTCACTGCTAGCCTGTACTGGGAGTCTGTGCTGCATCATGTTAGCATCACTAACTCACTGCTAGCCTGTACTGGGAGTCTGTGGCTACATCATGTTAGCTCCACTTACTCACTGCTAGCCTGGGAGTCTGGGCTACATCATGTTAGCTCCCACTAACTCACTGCTAGCCTGGGAGTCTGGGCTGCATCATGTTAGCTCCACTAACTCACTGCTAGCCTGGGAGTCTGGGCTGCATCATGTTAGCTCCACTAACTCACTGTTAGCCTGGGAGTCTAGGGCATTATGTTAGCTCCACTAACTCACTCTTAGCCTGGGAGTCTGGGCTACATCATGTTAGCTCCACTAACTCACTGTTAGCCTGGGAGTCTAGGCTGCATCATGTTAGCTCCACTAACTCACTGTTAAGCTGTACTGGGAGTCTGGGCTACATCATGTTAGCTCCACTAACTCACTGCTAGCCTGTACTGGGAGTCTGGGCTACATCATGTTAGCTCCACTAACTCACTGCTAGCCTGTACTGGGAGTCTGGGCTACATCATGTTAGCTCCCCACTCATGATGCACAGAAGTTAACACACTTGAATAATGCAACACAGCATGAAGAAATGTTAAACTCTTAATTCCAATGTCCCTACAGGTTAGAACACTTTACAATGGAAGAAGATACCGGTAGCTTCCATCTTTGTAGGCACAACGTTCCTTGCTAACTGACATCTAAATTCACTACCCTGTTTCTTTGTTTGTGATAATATGCAAATCATAACGCAAAATATGCTAATTTCAAAGCTGATTGCCACTAAAAACTGTATTCATTCGCTCATTTGTTTTTTCTCTCAGATCTCTCCCAAAGAGATATCGAAGTGACTGCCTCGTGAATAATGCCATTACTGGTGAAAGAGAAGGCATCTATTTTTTATATATAAGAAACTTATTTT
Organism: Salvelinus sp. IW2-2015; assembly: GCF_002910315.2. Lineage (NCBI taxonomy): Eukaryota > Metazoa > Chordata > Actinopteri > Salmoniformes > Salmonidae > Salvelinus > Salvelinus sp. IW2-2015. Next base: position 36,511 of record NW_019943036.1, on the reverse strand, counting down.
ATGGAAATGATGATCAGTACAATAAAATAAGTCCCTAATAGAAGGGAAACKGCTTGATTGTCATCTGTAACCCCATGAAATCAGCCAAAACCAGCTCAGTAACTGCATTCACACACTCCTATTGAATAATATGTATTCGCCTGTATTGTGGATAGGCCTGGGCTACATCTTGATTTACCCCGTTTATCAATAGAGATTTACCATTCAAATTAAGTATTACCATATGTAGTTAGATAAGTTTAAAAAAAAAAAAAATGTAAGAAAAGAAAGTCACATTTGTAATGTATAATTGATTCATTAATGCATAGATGGCAGTCACTGCAAAATGTTGGTTTCATTCTTTTTTGAATGTAATGCTAATGAACTCAAAAGATGCACAACGATTGAGTAGCCGAGTTTATCTGTCTGGATCAAGTGTCATTCTGGGAATGTGGCTAATATGACTATATTTTTTGCCATGGTATCGTTTTGCTATCCAGTATCGTGATGCTATCGAGTATCATGATGCTATCGAGTATTGTTTTGCTATCGAGTATCGTGATGCTATCGAGTATCGTAATGCTATCGAGTATCGTGATGCTATCGAGTATCGTAATGCTATCGAGTATCGTGATCGGAGTATCGTATGCCTATCGAGTATCGTGATGCTATCGAGTATCGAATGCTATGGAGTATCGTGATGCTATCGAGTATCGTAATGCTATCGAGTATCGTGATGCTCAGTATCATGGTATCGTGATGCTATCGAGTATCGTGAGACTGCTATCGAGTATCGTGATGCTATCGAGTATCGTGATGCTATCGAGTATCGTGATGCTATCGCGGTAATCGTGATGCTTATCGAGTAGTAGTGATGCTATCGATATTGGTTGTATTGCTTCGAGTATCGTGATGCTATCGAGTATCGTGATGCTATCGAGATGTAAGTGATAACTAAACTGTGGTATCAGTATAGATGTCAAAATGCTGGTATCGTGACAACGCCTATATGTAACATATCTCCTCAATTACCTCGTACCCCTGTACATTGACCAGTACTGGTACCTGTGTATATAGCCAAAGTTATCATTGACTCAGTACTGGTAACCCTGTGTATATAGCCAAGTTATCATTGACCAGTACTGGTACCTGCGACCTTCTGGTGTATATAGCCAAGTTATCATGTCTCAGTACTGGTACCCCATGGCAGCCGTGTATATAGCCAAGTTATCATTGAGCTCTGTAACTGGTACCCGTCTGTGTAATAATCCAAGTTATCATTGACTCAGTATGGTACCCCGTGTATATAGCCAAGTTATCATTGACTCTGTACTGGTACCGCTGTGTTATAATAACTAGTTATCATTGACTCTGTACTGGTACCGGCTGTGTATATAACTAGTTTTCATTGACTCTGTACTGGTACCCTATGTATATTGCAAGTTATCATATGACTCAGTACTGTACTTTGTGTATATAGCCAAGTTATCATTGCTCATTGTGTATTTATTTAAGTAACATTTCACTGTTAGTCTACAACTGTTGTTTTACGAAACATGGGCAAAAAACATTTGATTTGACACTAATGCACTGTCTAGCTGTTCTGAGTATTTGTAGAGGCTTTTTGGGAAGTACATTATGCTTAAGTGGGTTGACATCATTTAGTAACTTTGTCATCTTTTTATTCTTATTTTTACTTTTCGTAAAAATGTTGTTCCTCGAATAGATTTGAATTCATAAGAGGAGATTTAGTATATAAGTTTTATAGAAACGCCTGTGGTGTACGCAGAAGCTGTTTTTTTTGAGAATGCATATTTTACAGAGAATGTCTTACTGTTATTAAATTCCAACTGATTTTGAGACAGTGTTAGGCTGCTTCCCAAATGGCACCTATTCCCTATGAGCCCTCTGGTCAAAAGTAGTGCACTATAAAAGGGAATAGGGTGCCATTTGGGACTGACCCTATCCAGAGAGACTGAATGATGGTTTATATCCCCTGGGTATCTCTTGAGAAATGAGCTCTGTAACACACACAACACAGAACACACAGACACACCAGACCACACAGACACACAACAGCACCACACAACACACACACACACACACACACACACACACACACACACACACACACACACACACACACACACACACACACACACACACACACACACACAGAGAGAGCTAATGGTTTAGTGTAGCAGAGTGTAAACAGAGAGATGAGAGGTTTACAGATTTACTAGAAGAAGATATGTGAATGAGTGGAATGAACAACGAGGGTTGACCAGCGTGACCATGCTGACTAAAGACATCAACGTCACCCTGTGTCCCTGTCACCCTTCACTCCTCTTTCAGAGAGAGAGAGAGAGGGCCGAGAGCGGGAGAGAGAGAAGAAAGGGGGAGGAGAGAGAGGGGAGAGAGAGGAGAGCAGGGATAGAGGGGGAAGAGAACGGGGGGGCGAGAGAGAGGAGAGAGAGAGAAGCAGAGTGAGAGGAGGGACAGAGCATCAACTGCAGCATAAAATGAGAGAGGGGGGGGTGATGAGGGAGAGTGAGGAGAGAGAGGAGGGAATGAAGGAGAGAGAGGGGAGGAGATGGAGAGAGGGAGAGATGGAGAGAGAGGGGGAGAAGAAGGAGAGAGAGGGAGAGAATGAAGGAGAGAGAGGGAATGAAGGAGAGAGAGGGAGATGGGAGAGAGGGAGAGATGGAGAAGAGAGGGGGAGAATGAAGGAGAGAGAGGGCGAGAGGAGAGAGGGAGAGATGGAGAGAGAGTGGGAGAAATGGAAGAGAGAGAGGGAGAGATGGAGAGAGGGAAGGAGCATGTTGTTCACTATAGAGCTTTCATGATAAAGTAGCTCTCGTCTCGCGCTGGTCTCTGTCTGCAGCTGGAGTGTGTACAGCATCAACAGCACAGCACTCTCTCTCTCCCTCTCTCTCTCTCTCTCTCTCTCTGCTCTCTCTCTTTCTCTCTCTCCTCTGTCTCCTCTCGCTCTTCTCTCTCTCTCTGTCTCTCTCTCTTTCTCTCCCCCTGTCTTCTCTCTCTCTCTCACTCTTTCAGCCTGCAACAGAAACAACAAAGCAACAAAACCACAGCTAGCAGAGCAGATCTGGGACTTGCAGATCAGGGACCATAAAGCAGATCTGGGACCATAAACAGCAGATCTGGGACCAGCAGATCAGGGAATAAAGCAGATTGGGACCAGCAGATCAGGGACCAGCAGATCAGGGACCATAACAGCAGAATCTGGGACAGCAGATCTGGGACCAGCAGATTCAGGGACCATAACAGAGATCAGGGACATAACAGCAGATCTGGGACCAGCAGATCAGCGGACCATAACAGCAGATCTGGGACCAATAACAGAGATCTGGGACCAGCAATCCTGGGACGCAGCAGATCGGACATAAAGCAGATCTGGGCCAGCAGATCAGGGACCATAACAGCAGATCAGGGACAGCAGATCAGGGACCAGCAGATAGGGACCATAACAGCAGATCTGGGATCAGCAGATCAGGGACCATAACAGCAGATCAGGGACTGCAATCAGGACCTAACAGCAGATCAGGGACCATAACAGCAGATCTGGACCATCAATACCAGCAGATCTGGGACCAGCAGATATGGACCAGCAGATCAGGGACATAACAGCAGATCTGGACCAGCAGATCAGCGGACCATAACAGCAGATCTGGGACCAGGAGATGCAGAGGGTAAGACAGAAACCACACACACACCCACACACACACACACACACACAACACACACACACACACACACACACACACACACACACACACACACACACACACACACACACACACGCATAAACACACAGAGACTAATGCACACATAGCAGAACATATATGCTCGTACAATAGGTAACAAAGACAGAAAGAAGCATGAGCATGGACACACACTCACACGCAATGAGCATCCATCTCCTTCTCAATCACGCTGTCTCTGCAGTCGCATCAGCAAGGAAACCTCCACTCCTGTCTCAAACAAGGACAGGGTCTACAGAAGGCTAGTCTGCGATCTCTCTCTCTCTCACTCTCTCTATTCTCCTTTCTCTCTTATTATCCCTCTCCTCCTCTCTCTTTCTCTCTCCTCCTCCCCCTCTCTATTCTCCCTCTCCCCTCTCTCTCTCTCTCTCACTCTCTATTCTCCCTTTCCTCTCTCTATTATCCCTCTCCTCCTCTCTCTTTCTCTCTCTCTCCCTCCCCTCTCTATTCTCCCTCTACCCTCTCTCTCTCTCTCTCTCTTACCATCTCTCTCTTTCCTCTCTCCCTAGAACGATCAATTTTTTTCGTTCTCTTTATCTCTGTATCCCCCCCTGTTTGCTTCATCAGTCGTCTCTCTCTCGCTTCCCTCAATTTACTCAAATCTCTCTCTCTCTCTCTCTCAGCCTGTCAATCCGTCACGCTGGGCTCTACCGAGGCTAGTGTTCTACCACTAGCCAACATGAAGCTGCTGAACGGAGGAGGAGGAGGAGGAGGAGGAGGAGGAGGAGGAGAAGAAGTAAGAGGAGGAGAAGGACGAAGAGGAGGAGAGAAGAATGCATTCTCCTTCAAGAAGTGTTCTGCTTTTCAGTTTGTGAAGAGAAAGGTGAGCTCCAACAATACAACACAGATGATGTAATAGTGGAAGTTCTGTACGAGACAATGAAATAACATTTTAATTTAATCCTCCAGAAAAGATAAAACAAATATTAAAACAAATATTATGGTTAAACTCAAATATACTGATCGATTTAAAAAAAACAAATCTTTACGGAAAAATATATTTATTAATGATATTATGAATAGAAATGGAGGAGTTATGTGACATATGCGGCTATCGAAATTATACAGAGCATTCGGAAAGTATTCAGACCCCTTGACTTTTTCCACGTTACAGTCTTATTCTAAAATGTATTAAATCGTTTTTTACCCCTCATCAATCTACACACAATACCGCATAGTGTCAAAGCAAAGACAGGTTTTTAGAATTTTTTACAAAGGTTTAAAATAAAAAACACTGAAATATCACGTTTAAATAAGTATTCAGACCCTGTACTCAGTACTTTGTTGAAGCACCTTTGGCAGCGATTACAGCCTCGAGTCTTCTTGGGTATGACGCTATAAGCTTGGCACACCTGTACTTGGGGAGTTTCTCCCATTCTTCTCTGCAGATCCTCTCTGTCAGGTTGGATGAGGAGTGTCGCTGCACAGCTATTTTCAGGTCTCTCCAGAGATGTTTGATCGTGTTCAAATCCGGGCTCTGGCTGGGCCACTAAAGGACATTCAGAGACTTGTCCCGAAGCCACTCCTGCGTTGTCTTGGCTGTGTGCTTAGTGTCGTTGTCCTGGTGGAAGGTGAACCTTCGCCCAAGTTTGAGGTCCTGAGTGCTCTGGAGCAGGTGTTCATCGAGGATCTCTCTGTACTTTGCTCTGTTCATCTTTTCATCATCCTGACTAGTCTCCCAGTCCCTGCTGCTGAAAAACATCCCCACAGTATGATGCTTCACGATTGGCCAGGTGATGAGCGGTGCCTGGTTTCCTCCAGACGTGACGCTTGGCATTCAGAACAAAGAGTTCAATCTTGTTTTCATCAGACCAGAGAATCTTGATTCACATGGTCTGAGAGTAATTTAGGTGCCTTTTGGTAAACTCCAAGTGAACTGTCATGTGCCTTTTACTGAGGAGTGGCTTCTGTCTGGCCACTCTACCATAAAGGCCTGATTGGTGGAGTGCTGCAGAGAATGTTGTCCTTCTGGAAAGTTCTCCCATTTCCACAGAGGAACTCTGGAGCTCTATCACAGTGACCATCGGGTTCTTGGTCACCTCCCTGACCAAGGCCCTTCTCCCCCCAATTGCTCAGTTTTGTCATGCGGCAGCTCTAGGAAGTGTCTTGGTGGTTCCAAGCTTCTTCCATTTATGAATGATGGAGGCCACTTTGTTCTTGGGGACCTTCAACGCTGCGGACATTTTGTTGGTATCCATCCCCAGATCTGTGCCTCGACACAATCCTGTCTCTGAGCTCAACGGACAATTCACTATCAACTGTGGAACCTTATATAGACAGGTGTGTGCCTTTCCAAATCATATCCAAACAATTGAATTTACCCCAGGTGGACTCCAATCAAGTTGTAGAAACATCTCAAGGATGATCAATGGAAACAGGATGTACCTGAGCTCAATTTCGAGTCTCATAGCAAAGGGTCTGAATACTTATGTAAATAAGATATTTCAGTTTTTTATTTGTAATAAATTTGCAAAAATGTCTAAAAACCTGTTTTCGTTTTGTCATTTTGGGGTATTGTGTGTAGATTGGTTGATGAGAGACTTTTTTATTTATTTAATCCATTTTAGAATAAGACTATAACGTTAAAAAATAATTGTTAAAGGGAAGGAGTACTTTCTCCGTGTAGATGCTCAATCCAAACGTTCAACCAACTGACTGCAGCATTACTGTAAAAATGGAAGAGGCAAGTGGAAGAGAAGGTAGGGAACTTGTTAGTCTGCCACATATTAAAGATACAAACTGACTGAAAAGGTTTGGATTAAATAGAGAAATATACCCGTTTCATTTAGGGACAAAATGTTGACAGCTGCTCCATACACGTTGCAAAATAAATGAGAACAGATTTTTGGCACATGGTTTATGAACTGGTACATCATTTTTTTTTTTGGATTGAACACTTTGAGTTTTTCAATTTAAATGAATATACAACAGTATTGCCATTAACAGAATGCTATATATATATGGGGCACACAACAATCTCAGCTCTGTAGATTTTGCTGAGAAGAGACAGAATCACTAGATCATGTAGCTTGTTTCCTGGTCACAGGTTCATGAACGGGTTAAAAAAGAAAAATCACAACATTCACTTCAAATGAACCTTTACAAATAGCAGTGTTGGGTGATCTGGAAAGCCACAGTCAGTCAATAACATAATAATACTGGTAGGAAAAGGGTTTTCATCTTTAGCTCACAATACTTTAGGATTAGAAAGGTTTAACAAAATCATGCAAAACATTTGAAAAATAAGTGGCACGTGGAATCCGAACGAGGGTTGTCTATGGTGATAGGCTGAGAGTGACTGAGGGGCGGGATTAAAGAGCTGAGGTCTATGGTGATAGGTGGGATGGGCGGAGAGTGACTGAGGGGCTCGATTAAAGAGCTGAGGTCTATGGTGATAGGTGGGATGGGCGGAGAGTG
>NW_019943036.1:11547-29323 GCF_002910315.2 Salvelinus sp. IW2-2015 | reverse complement strand
GGGATTAAAGAGCTGAGGTCTATGGTGATAGGTGGGATGGGCGGAGAGTGACTGAGGGGTGGGATTAAAAGAGTTGATGTTCGGTTGTGTATTACTGAGTTGTGATTGCTGTAGATAAAAGTACCATTTATACAAAATGTGTACTTAAAATGTATATGGAAATCGTATTTATATTTAGTAGGGGGAGGGGTGGATGGGTTAATACAAATTCAAAGAAATACTATACAATACTCTACAATACAATACAATACGCTACAATACTATACAATACAATACAATGCAATACAATACAATACTGTACCATACTCTACAATGCAATACAATGTAATACAATACAATACTATACAACACTCTACAATACAACACAATACAGCACAATGCAATACTATACAATACTCTACAATACTATACAATACAACACTATACGGTACTCTGCAGTACAATGCAATACAGTACAATACTATACAATACAATACAATACAGTACAATACAATACTGTAGAATAGAATACAATACCGTGCAATACTGTACAATAAAATACAGTACAATACTGTGCAATACATTACTATGCAATACAATATGATACAACACTGTATACTGCAATACTGTACAGTACAATGCAATACAATACTGTACAATACAATACTGTATAATACAATAATGTACAGCACAATGCAATACAATACAATACTGTACAATACAATACAATACAATACAACCCTGTATAACACAATACTGTACAGTGCAATACAATACTGTAGAATACAATACAATACCGTACAATACATTACTATGCAATACAATACAATACAATACTGTATAATACAATACTGTACAGTACAATGCAATACAATACAATACTGTACAATACAATGCAATACTGTACAATACACTACAATACAATACAGTACAATACTGTACAATACACTGCAATACAATACAGTACAATACAGTATACTGTACAATACAATACAATACTGTACAATACAATGCAATACTGTACAATACACTATAATACAATACTGTACAATACAATACAATGGAACATATGATGTAATGATGGAACAGATGATGCAATGATGGGACAGANATGATGCAATGATGGGACAGATGATGCAATGATGGAACAGATGATGCAATGATGGAACAGATGATGCAATGATGGAACATATGATGCAATGATGGGACAGATGATGTAATGATGGGAGCTCCATCACACTAGCTTCTGTTTACTAATATCCAAGCATGGAACTTCCTGTACGTTCTTGTGTGTGTGTGTGTGGTGTGTGTGTGCGTGCGTGCGTGTGTGTGTGTGTGCGTGCGTGTGCGTGTGTGCGTGGGTGCGTGCGTGCGTGTATATCAGAGGGATAAAGAGGCTCTCTGCACCAGTCACATAAAGGACAGGAGAGAGGAGAAGGCATGATTCATTTATTAACCAGCCTGAAGACAAGACGACTTGCTTTACAGTAAAGAGGAGAGGAGATGTGCAGATCATATTTAATATGATTCCAACATAGTGCTGACTGAGAGCTACTCAGCATATCATAGTGCTACTGTTGCAGGGTCAGTCATATGGATAAAGGTATTTGTTGGTAGAATATACAGTACTGTTAGACGATTGGTGGTATTTATTATTATTTTATTGGCTATTATTAGTATGATTATTATTATCACTCTTGATATAAATAGTTATTATTATTTATTAGTGTTTTCCATTTGTTTTGTCTTGTTTTATTATGTGGCTTATTCCAAAAGAGGATGCTTCTCTCATAGGCCGAGAGCGGTTTCGTCTGGGCGCTTGAAGGGGGGCAGCAAATGACGGAGTCGTCCATGATCACTTGAAAGAGGAAGCAAAATACATTAAGCACATGCTCTCTTTTCAGTCTCCTCCATTTCCACTAACTGAAGTTAACTGTAAGGGATTTTTCCCCCCAATAAGTGTGTAAAATGAACAGCTGTACAGAAAGACTTGTGTGAGGGTCAAATTACAGAGGAGGAACTTCTTGCTGATATTCAACTTTTAAAACTTCAGGGCTGGATGCCAGTTGAGGTACTGTAAATAAAACTATTTTTTATTTATCTATTCAAAGATCCAGTATTAGCATGTTTTAACCACTCCTATAAAAAATTGTAAACTATCAGGTACTCAGCAAGAAGGTCTGATTTCACTATTACTGAAACCGAACCCATGTGGTAAATACAGTATACAGATCCAGTCGACCTAAAAAAAACTGGAGGCCCCTTACACTTCAATGTTGTGATGCAAAAATTCTAGCATGTATGTATATGTATTGCACATAGAATAAAAAAAGGTATTATTGGATATTTTTCATCCTGATCAGAAAGTTATTTTTTTTACATGGACGATTCATTGGAGAAAATATAAGTACTGGAAACAATAGAACACCATGAGAAATCTGGAAAACCAGGCCTGGTATTCAAAGCTGACTTTAAAAAAGGCCTTTTGATAAAGTAATACTAGAATTTATACAGTATATAAATCCCTGGACTATTTTAATTTTGGAGAGTATCTTATACAATAGGTTAAAGTTAAGTAACCCGAGGTATAAAATAGTAAATATTGGATACTTCTAAGAAAGTATTCAACTGTCAGGAGGAGTAAAACAAGGTTGTCCACTGTCGACATATCTATTTATTATGGAAATGTTATTAAAATGTCATCCATCAATAATATCGAGGGGCTATAAATACAGGGCTTAAAAAAAATATATTATACAGTTGAAGTCGGAAGTTTACATACACCTTAGCCAAATACATTTAAACTCAGTTTTTCACAATTCCTGACATTTAATCCTAGTAACAATTCCCTGTCTTAGGTCAGTTTGGATCACTACTTTATTTTAAGAATGTGAAATGTCAGAATAATAGTATAGAGAATGATTTATTTCAGCTTTTATTTCTTTCATCACATTCCCACTCGGTCAGAAGTTTACATATACTCGATTAGTATTTGGTAGCATTGCCTTTAAATTGTTTAACTTGGGTCAAACATTTTGGGTAGCCTTCCACAAGCTTCCCACAATAAGTTGGGTGAATTTTGTCTCATTCCTCCTGACAGAGCTCGTGTACCTGAGTCAGGTTTGTAGGCCTCCTTGCTCGCACACGCTTTTTCAGTTCTGCCCACATATGTTCTATAGGATTGGGATCAGGGCTTTGTGATGGCCACTCCAATACCTTGACTTTGCTGTCCTTAAGCCATTTTGCCACAACTTTGGAAGTATGCTTGGGGTCATTGTCCATTTGGAAGACCCATTTGCGACCAAGCTTTAACTTCCTGACTGATGTCTTGAGATGTTGCTTCAATATATCCAGAAATTGTCCTACCTCATGATGCCATCTATTTTGTGAAGTGCACCAGTCCCTCCTGCAGCAAAGCACCCCCACAACATGATGCTGCCACCCCCATGCTTCACGGTTGGGATGGTGATCTTTGGCTTGCAAGCCTCCACCTTTTTCCTCCAAACATAACAATGGTCATTACAGCCAAACAGTTCCATTTTTATTTCATCAGACCAGAGGACATTTCTACAAAAAGTACGATCTTTGTCCCCATGTGCAGTTGCAAACCGTAGTCTGACTTTTTTATGGCGGTTTTGGAGCAGTGGCTTCTTCCTTGCTGAGCGGCCTTTCAGGTTATGTCGATATAGAACTCCTTTTACTGTGGATATAGATACTTTTGTACCTGTTTCCTCCAACATCTTCACAAGGTCCTTTGCTGTTCTTCTAGGATCGATAGGCACTTTTCACACAAAAGTACGTTCATCTCTAGGAGACAGAACGCATCTCCTTCTTGAGCGGTATGACGGCTGCGTGGTCTCATGGTGTTTATACTTGCATACTATTGTTAGTACAGATGAACGTGGTTCCTTCAGGCGTTTAGAAATTGCTCCCAAGGATGAACCAGGGAGCAACCAGGTATACAATATTTTTTCTGAGGTCTTGGCTGATTTCTTTTGATTTTCCCATGATGTCAAGCAAAGAGGCGCTGAATTTGAAGGTAGGCCTTGAAATACATCCACAGGTACACCTCCAATTGACTCAAATGATGTCAATTAGCCTATCAGAAGCTTCTAAAGCCATGACATAATTTTCTGGAATTAAGAATTATGGTTAATTGTTTAGCTCACTCTGTAAATTTCTGGAATTTTCCTGTTTAAAGGCACAGTCAACTTAGTGTACGTTAACTTCTGACCCACTGGAATTGTGACACAGTGAATTATAAGTGAAATAATCTGTCTGTAAACAATTGTTGGAAAAATTTCTTGTGTCGTGCACAAAGTAGATGTACTAACTGACTTGCCAAAACTATAGTTTGTTAACAAGAAATTTGTGGAGTGGTTGAAAAACTAGTTTTAATGACTCCAACCTAAGTGTATGTAAATTTACGACTTCAACTGTATATATATATATCTATATCTATACAGTTGAAGTCGGATATATACAGTGGGGAGAACAAGTATTTGATACACTGCCGATTTTGCAGGTTTTCCTACTTACAAAGCATGTAGAGGTCTGTAATTTTTTATCAAATCGGTACCTTCAACTGTGAGAGACGGAATCTAAAACAAAAATCCAGAAAATCACATTGTATGATTTTTAAATAATTAATTTGCATTTATATTGCATGACATAAGTATTTGATACACCTACCAACCAGTAAGAATTCCGGCTCTCACAGACCTGTTAGTTTTTCTTTAAGAAGCCCTCCTGTTCTCCACTCATTACCTGTATTAACTGCACCTGTTTGAACTCGTTACCTGTATAAAAGACACCTGTCCACACACTCAATCAAACAGATTCCAACCTCTCCACAATGGCCAAGACCAGAGAGCTGTGTAAGGACATCAGGGATAAAATTGTAGACCTGCACAAGGCTGGGATGGGCTACAGGACAATAGGCAAGCAGCTTGGTGAGAAGGAAACAACTGTTGGCGCAATTATTAGAAAATGGAAGAAGTTCAAGATGACGTCAATCACCCTCGGTCTGGGCTCCATGCAAGATTTCACCTCGTGGGCATCAATGATCATGAGGAAGGTGAGGGATCAGCCCAGAACTACGGCAGGACCTGGTCAATAACCTGAAGAGAGATGGGACCACAGTCTCAAAGAAAACCATTTGTAACACACTACGCCGTCATGGTTATAAAAGTAGCGCACGCAAGGTCCCCCTGCTCAAGCCAGCGCATGTCCAGGCCCGTCTGAAGTTAGCCAATGACCATCTGGATGATCCAGAGGAGGAATGGGAGAAGGTCATGTGGTCTGATGAGACAAAAATAGAGCTTTTTGGTCAAAACTCCACTCGCAGTGTTTGGAGGAAGAAGGATGAGTACAACCCCAAGAACACCATCCCAACCATGAAGCATGGAGGTGGAAACATCATTCTTTGGGGATGCTTTTCTGCAAAGGGACAGGACGACTGCACCGTATTGAGGGGAGGATGGATGGGGCCATGTATCGCGAGATCTTGACCAACAACCTCCTTCCCTCAGTAAGAGCATTGAAGATGGGTCGTGCTGGGTCTTCCAGCATGACAACGACACGAAGCACACAGCCATGGCAACTAAGGAGTGGCTCCGTAAGAAGCATCTCAAGGTCCTGGAGTGGCCTAGCCAGTCTCCAGACCTGAACCCAATAGGAAATCTTTGGAGGGAGCTGAAAGTCCGTATTGCCAGCGACAGCCCCGAAACCTGAAGGATCTGGAGAAGATCTGTAGGGAGGAGTGGGCCAAAATCCCTGCTGCAGTGTGTGCAAACCTAGTCAAGAACTACAGGAAACGTATGATCTCTGTAATTGCAAACAAAGGTTTCTGTACCAAATATTAAGTTCTGCTTTTCTGATGTATCAAATACTTATGTCATGCAATAAATGCAAATTAATTACTTAAAAATCATACAATGTGATTTTCTGGATTTTTGTTTTAGATTCCGTCTCTCATAGTTGAAGTGTACCTATGATTAAAAATTACAGACTCTACATGCTTTGTAAGTAGGAAAACCTGCAAAATCGGCAGTGTATCAAAATACTTGTTCTCCCACTGTATATACTGTATATAATATACATTGTACGGAATATGGATCCCTCCACAACCTAATAGAGGATCTAGATACTTTTTCTAACCTCTCTGGATTAAACCAAATTATGATCAGTGTACTATATTACGTATTGGATCACTATAAAATGCTACTTTGACATTACCATGTAGTTTACCAATACAATGATCTGACAGTAAAATGGACATACTCTGTATTTATGAAATAAAGGAATCTACTTCAACAAATGTTAATAGAAGTTAGCCAAGATAGATCACATCTTGTTACCATGGAAACCGTAAATACCTGTCTATCTGTGAAGAAATCACCCTGATTAATTATTTAGGTAAATACCTGTCTATCTGTGAGAAATCACCTTGATTAATTATTTAGGTAAATACCTGTCTATCTGTGAAGAAAAATCACCCTGATTAATTATTTAGTCATATCCCAGTTTACATATTTACTCATGTATTTTAAATTCTTTGAGAAAAATATAATTCCACTTTATTTGGAACGGCAAGCCAGGCAAAATTAAATTGTGCTTATTTATATAAGAATATGAGTTCGAGGGGGGGCTAAAATTATTAAATATAAAGCATTAAACCTCTAACGAAAAGCATCAGTCATACAAATGTGATACTTAAACCCAAACCAGTTCTCCAGTAGATTATTAATATAAAATAAAAATTAGTAATTGTTTCCATTTATCCAGATTAAACCTCTCACTAACAGTTAATTGAAAATGGAACCTTTTTCAAAAATGTTGCCCTTTCCAAACAAGTATGTGGCAAATGTTGCCCTTTCTAAAACAAGTATGTGGCAAAATGTTGCCCTTTCCAAAACAAGTATGTGGCAAAATGTTGCCCTTTCTAAAACAAGTATGTGGCAAAATGTTGCCCTTTCTAAAACAAGTATGTAGAAAACGTTGCCCTTTCCAAAACAAGTATGTAGCAAATGTTGCCCTTTCTAAAACAAGTATGTAGCAAAAATGTTGCCCTTTCCAAAACAAGTATGTGGCAAAATGTTGCCCTTTCTAAAACAAGTATGTAGCAAAATGTTGCCCTTCCAAAACAAGTATGTTAGCAAAATGTTGCCCTTTCCAAACAAGTATGTAGCAAAATGTTGCCCTTCTAAAACAAGTATGTAGCAAAATGTTGCCCTTTCCAAACAAGTATGTAGCAAAATGTTGCCTTTCTAAAAACAAGTATGTAGCAAAATGTTGCCCTTTCTAAAAACAAGTATGTAGCAAAATGTTGCCCTTTCCAAAACAAGTATGTAGCAAAATGTTGCCCTTTCCAAAACAAGTATGTGGCAAAATGTTGCCCTTTCCAAAAACAAGTATGTGGTAAAATGTTGCCCTTTCTAAAACAAGTATGTAGCAAAATGTTGCCCTTTCCAAAACAAGTATGTGGCAAAATGTTGCCCTTTCCAAAACAAGTATGTGGCAAAATGTTGCCCTTTCTAAAACAAGTATGTAGCAAAACGTTGCCCTTTCCAAAACAAGTATGTAGCAAAATGTTGCCCTTTCCTAAAACAAGTATGTAGCAAAATGTGCCCTTTCTAAAACAAGTATGTAGCAAAATGTTGCCCTTTCTAAAACAAGTATGTAGCAAAATTTTGCCCTTTCCAAAACAAGTATGTGGCAAAATGTTGCCCTTTCTAAAACAAGTATGTAGCAAAATGTTGCCCTTTCCTAAACAAGCCATATAAAGCTGGTTGCAGTTTCATCCTCCCGGAAAAAAAGACAAGAACAAATATTACAACAAATATTAATAAATTCAAATGTACTGATTGGTATTAATTGGAACCCACCACCTCGATTCGGTCTTATGTAGCAACATTTGATTTATTTTAATTTTTACATTGGATAAAAGTAGAGACACAGAACTAGAAAATGGTATATCATAAACTACAGTTGACGAACAATGGAAAGTACCTCTGCATTGAAAGTTGATAAACTTGTAACCCCAGTTTTGAGAAAATGGCCTTTGAAAGTGTTGTACACCTAATGGAGAGCTCCTCTTTGTCTACACCCATTCAGCATCATTCACACCCTCTTAAGCCTTAGCCCCACCCACTAGCCCCCCATTCTAGCCCCACCCACCTTAGCCCCCCCACTTAGCCCAACTATCTTTAAGGATTCACATGTGAGGCGTTGTGCTTTACAGAGTGAGCTAAACAATTAACCATAATTCCATTTTATCTGCAGCTAGCTAAGCTAACCAACTAGGTTCAATGTTAGCTAGCTAGCTAACATAAAAAGGTAGCTAAAGCTAACC
Organism: Salvelinus sp. IW2-2015; assembly: GCF_002910315.2. Lineage (NCBI taxonomy): Eukaryota > Metazoa > Chordata > Actinopteri > Salmoniformes > Salmonidae > Salvelinus > Salvelinus sp. IW2-2015. The sequence continues at coordinate 20,991 of NW_019943036.1, read as the reverse complement.
AACTAGGTTTCAATGTTAGCTAGCTAGCTAACATAAGGTAGCTAAAGCTAAACCAACTAGGTTCAATGTTAGCTAGCTAGCTAACATAAGGTAGCTAAAGCTAACCAACTAGGTTCAATGTTAGCTAGCTAGCTAACATAAGGCTATAACTATCAATGCAAATGGTTTCAGAGATACTAATAATATCACGACACAGATCATACACGTACGTTCGCTAGCAAGCCTTGCCAGTTAACGGCACGCTTTAACTTGCAATGAAAACAACTTTGTGACGAAATTAGAAACTTATAATATCTAATAAATGTAACTAGATGCTTACCACATACAAGGAAGAATGCTTCTCCCTCTCTGTCATGGTTTCCATGGTTTCCATGGTTGCCATGGTTGCCATGGTTGCCATGGTTGCCATTGTTGCCATGGTTGCCATGGTTGCCCTTAGTTTGAAGATGTAATCCGGAGACAGGTGTTTTATTCTTTATTCTTTCTGTGTTCTCTTTTTTTCCCCAACTCTCCACATTTGCAATCATTTCTCTGCTCATCAGAAAAACTCTACAATGTCTGTTTCATGGAAAATTATTTCCTCATCTTCAGATTACTTTTCAGAGTCAGAGAGAGTCAGAGAGAGTCAGAGAGAGTCAGAGAGAGTCAGAGAGTCAGAGAGATTCAGAGAGAGAGAGAGAGAGAGAGAGAGTCAGAGCACGATCGTCCTCCAGAAAGTAGTCCATCACATTTTTTTTCACGTCTAGCTTTGCCGATAGCGCCTGTAAAATCCAGGGCAGCAATGTTGAGAGCAGTAGCAAGACAACAGCAGTTTCTGCATGTCATTTAAAAAAAATCTGTGTAGCAAGGATTATCAGCTCATGTTATAGACAGAAGCTTGCTACATGGCAGACCAATCAGAACTCTTCTCGTCTATTATCTCAGCCAATCATGGTTAGCGGGAAGGTTCCTGGCTTTTTCTGTGGCTAAACCAACTAGGCTCGTAAATTTAACATATTTACAAGTTTGTTATAAAAGTTTACGTTCCAAAAGGCACGTCTGCCCCACAAAAAATGCATTTTAATAAAATAATAAAATACAAAATGAAGTTTGATTGCCTCTCCTGTGAATGAGTGACATACGCCTGGCTTCTTGAAACAAATGGTTATGTCACATGTGCAGTTAACAGAGCAGACTGAAACGTTTGCTTTATCCAGAATTATAACCAGCTGATTGTGGCATTACTGCAACTGGAGGAGGCAAGAGGAAGAGAGCGAAGGAAGGAAACTTGTTTCTCTGCCCTTTCGATAGTACACATTACTCCTATGATGATAAACATGATGACATCTCCCTCTTTACCCTCCTCCCTCCTCCCTCCTCCCTCCTCCATTCTCCCTTCTCCCTCCTTCCTCCTCCTCCCTCCTCCCTCCTCCCTCCTCCCTCCTCCATCCCCCATCCTCCCCCATCCTCCCTCCTCCATCCTGCCTCCTCCCCCCACCTTCACCATCCTCCCACCTACCTCCTACATCCCCATCCCGCCTCCTCCCTCCTCCCTCCTCTCTCCTCCTCTCCATCCCCCATCCCCCATCCTCCTCCTCCATCCTGCCTCCTCCCCCATTACCATCCTCCCCACCTACCTTCCTCCATCCCCCCTCCTCCATCCTCCATCCTCCATCTTTTTTTTCTTTCTTTCTCCGCTCCCTCTCCCCATCCCCCCGCCCCCTTATCCTCCCTGTCCCCAGGTACGGAGGTGGATGTGTAACCCTAAGGGCAGCAGGGAAGGTGAAGGGGTCCAGGGTATGGGTGGTCTGCTGTACCCCTTTACCCCTAAATGCCCCCTAGTGGCAGAGGACCTATGGTACACCCACTTCCCTTCGCCCTGCGGCTGCTGCTACAATGCCACCCTGCCTGGGGGGCATTACCATCAGAGGGGGAATCTCACACCCACACCCTGCCTGGGTGGGCACAACCAGGGGAACTACCAGGGGCACAACCAGTGGAACAACCAGGGGCACAGCCAGGAGCACAGCCAGGGGCACAACCAGGGACACAGCCAGGGGCACAACCAGGGGCACAGCCAGGGGATAGGAAGAGAAGAGAAGAGCAAGACCTGTAAGGTAAGGGACAGACATATGTACTCTCTCTCTCTCTCTCTCTCTCTCTCTCTCTCTCTATTTCTATGTGTATATACTGTGCCTTCGGGAAGTATTCAGACCCTTTGACTTTTTCCACATTTTGTTACGTTACAGGTTTTTTCTAACATTGATTAAATTAAAGAAAATTCTCAGCAATCTACACACAATACCCCATAATGACATCACAATACCCCATAATGACATCACAATACCCCATAATGACATCACAATACCCCATAATGACATCACAATACCCCATAATGACATCAAAATACCCCATAATGACGAAGCGAAAACTGGTTATTGGACATTTTTCACATTTATTAAAATTAGAAAACAGAAATACTTATTTACATAAGTATTCAGACCCTTTGCTATGAGACTCAAAATTGAGCTCAGGTGCATCCTGTTTCCATTGATCATCCTTGATGTTTCTACAACTTGATTGGAGCCCACCTGTGATAAATTCAATTGATTAGACATGATTTGGAAAGGCACACACCTTTCTATATAAGGTCCCACAGTTGACAGTGCATGTCAGAGCAAAAACCAAGCCATGAGGTCCAAGGAATTGTCCGTAGAGCTCCAAGACAAGATTGTGTCGAGGCACATATCTGTGGAAGGGTAACAAAAAATGTCTGCAGCATTGAAGGTCCCCAAGAACACAGTGGCCTCCATCATTCTTAAATGGAAGAAGTTTGGAACCACCAAGACTCTTCCTAGAGCTGGCCGCCCGGCCAAACTGAGTAATCGGGGGAGAAGGGTCTTGGTCAGGGAGGTGACCAAGAACCCGATGGTAACTCTGACAGAGCTCTAGAGTTCCTCTGTGGAGAACCTTCCAGAAGGACAACCATCTCTGCAGCACTCCACCAATCAGGCCTTTATGGTAGAGTGGCCAGATGGAGGCCACTCCTCAGTAAAAGGAACATGACAGCCCGCTTGGAGTTTGCCAAAAGGCACCTAATGAACTCTCAGACCATGAGAAACAAGATTCTCTGGTCTGATGAAACCAAGATTGAACTCTTTGACCTGAATGCCAAGCGTCACATCTGGGGGAAACTTAGCACCATCCCTACGGTGAAGCATGGCGGTGGCGGCATCACACCTGTTTTTGCTTTGTCATTATGAGGTATTGTGTCTAGATTGATGAGGTAAACAATTTAATCAGTTTTACAATAAATCTTTAACAAAATGTAGAAATAGTCAGAAAGAAGAAAACTTTCCAAACGCGAAATAAAAAATAATAAATAATCTCAAATCAAAGGACTTTATCAGATACAAGTGAAATAGATAATACATTAATGTGCAATAAACAATAACAAATGAACAGTAAACATTACACTTTCAGAGAAGTTTCAGAGGAACATTTCAAATGTCATATTATGTCTATATACAGTGTTGTAACAATGTGCAAATAGTTCAAGTACAAAAGGGAAAATAAATCAACATAAATATGGGTTGTATTTACAATGGTGTTTGTTCTTCACTGGTTGACCTTTTCTTGTGGCAACAGGTCAAGATCTTGCTGCTGTGATGGAACACTGTTTGTATTTTCACCCAGTAGATATGGGACTTTATCAAAATTGGGTTTTGTTTCTAATTCTTTGTGGGTCTGTGTAATCTGAGGGAATATGTGTCTCTAATATGGTCATACATTTGGCAGGAGGTTAGGAAGTGCAGCTCAGTTTCCACCTCATTTTGTGGGCATGTGCACATAGCCTGTCTTCTCTTGAGAGCCAGGTCTGCTACGGCGGCCTTTCTCAGTAGCAAGGCTATGCTCACTGAGTCTGTACATAGTCACAGCTTTCCTTTCCTAATTTGCTCTGTTTTTTTGTAAATTCCTTCCAATGTGTCAAGGAATATATATTTTTTGTTTCTCCATGATTTGGTTGGGTCTAATTGTGTTGCTGTTCTGGGGCTCTGTGGGGTCTGTTTGTGTTTGTGAACAGAGCCCAGGACCAGCTTGCCTAGGGGACTCTTCTCCAGGTTCATCTCTCTGTAGTGTAAGGCTTTGTTATCGAAGGTTGGGAATCACTTCCCTTTAGGTGGTTGTAAGATTTAACCGCTCTTTTCTGGATTTGGATAATTAGCGGGTATCGGCCTAATTCTGCTCTGCATTATTTGGTGTTTTATGTTGTACACAGAGGATATTTCTGCAGTTCTGCAATGCTCTAGTTCTCTCTCTCTTTCTCTGTCTTTCACGCACACGCACACCAGAACACACCGGACACACACACGGCACGGACACACGCCCGGACACACGCCACCGGACACACGCACACGGACCCACGCACACCGGACACACGCACACGGACACACGCACACGGACAAACACGGAACACACACACACACACACACACCACACACACACACAACACCCACACACACACACCACCACACACACACACACACACACACACACCACAACACACACCACACACACACACACACACACACACACACACCACACACACACACACACACACACAGCGCTGCCACGTCAGAGGGGAGGACAGAATGGTATCACTACCTAGGCATTGTGGTGTGACTTGTTCACTCCTGTGATCTCTCTCTCTCTCTGTCTCTCTCTCTCTCTCTCTCTCTCTCGCTGTCTCTCTCTCTCTCTGTCTCCCTCTCCCTCTCCTCTCCCTCTCCCTCTCCTCTGTCTCTCTCTCTGTCTCTCTCTCCGCTCTCTCTCTATCCCTCTCTCCTCCCTCCCTCCCTCCCCTCCTCCCTCCCTCCCTCCCTCCCTCCCTCCCTCCTCCTCCCTCCCTCCTCCCTCCCCTCCTCCCTCCCTCCCTCCTCCCTCCCTCTCCCTCTCCCTTCTCCCTCTCCCTCTCCCTCTTCTCTTTCTCTCTCTCCATCCCCTTATACACCTCTTCCCCCAGAAACAATAGATCTGTCTCTAACGTGTCATTCCTCTCTCCTCCCAATTGGAGGAAGTGTCTGTCGGAGTACATTCTACATCTCTGATTGAGTGAGGGAAGATGTCGCAAGTAAAGGGAACTGGAACGCCTCTTATCTCTCTCGGTACGTGGGACCGTAGCGTCTCACCTCGTCAACAGCCAGTGAACTGCAGGGCCGCAATTCAAAACAACAGAAATCCCATTAATAAAATTCCTCAAACATACAAGTATTTTACACCATTTCAAGATACACTTGTTGTAAATCCAGCCACAGTGTCCGATTTCAAAAAAGGCTTTACGACGAAAGCAAAGCAACGATTATGTTAGGTCACAACCTAGTCACAGAAAACCCAGCCATTTTCCAGCCAAAGAGAGGAGTCACAAAAAAGCGAATATAGATCAATTTAATCACTAACCTTTGATGATCTTCATCAGATGACACTCATAGGACTTCATGTTACACAATACATGTATGTTTGTTCGGTAAAGTTCATATTTATATCCAAAATCTGAGTTTACATTTCGCGTTATGTTCAGTAGTTCCAAACATCCGTGATTTTGCAGAATACTCATAATAAACATTGCTAAAAGATACAACTGTTATGCATGGATTTTAGATCCACTTCTCCTTATGCAAAACCGCTTGTGTCAGATTTCAAAAAAACTTTACGTAAAAAGCACACCATGCAATAATCTGAGTACAGCGCTCAGAGCCCAAACACAAGCCAACATATCCGTCATGTTGTGTAGTCAACAGATGTCAGAAATAGCATTATAAATATTCACTTACCTTTGATAATCTTCATCAGAATGCACTCCCAGGAATCCCAGTTCCACAATAAATGTTTGTTTTGTTCGATATGTAAAAAATGTAATGGTCCTGGTAGTGTCTCTTGTCTCCTCTTCTGAAGAAATCTCACATCTCAGCCAGATGCCAGGTCATCTCAGCCTAGTGCCAGGTCATCTCAGCCTGGTGCCAGGTCATCTCAGCCTGTTGCCAGGTCATCTCAGCCTGTTGCCAGGTCATCTCAGCCAGATGCCAGGTCATCTCAGCCAGATGCCAGGTCAGCACTTTGGCCTTCATACACGACTTGGTATCTGTAGTCTTGCGCAGAATTGACCGTATCCCCTCTGTTGAGGGTGCTTGGTCCTATTTTTAAAGCTCTTTCCTCACAGTCCTTAATGTTACTTCTAGACGTGCCGCTAGCGCCTCACCTCGACAATATCCGGTGAAATTGCAGAGCGCGAAATGCAAACTACAGAAATATAAATATTTAACATTCATGAAAATACAAGTGTAATACATCAAAATAAAGCATAATTTCTTGTTAATCCAGCCGCTGTGTAAGATTTCAAAATGGCTTTACGGTGAAAGCACACCATGCGATTATCTGAGGACAGCGCCCTGCATACAAAACCATGAAAAACATTTTTCAACTAGGCAGGTGCGACACGAAAGTAAGAAATAGCTATATAATAAATGCCTTACCTTTGATGATCTTCTTCTGTTGGCACTCCAAAAGGTCCCAGTTACATCACAAATGGTCATTTTGTTCGATAAAGTCCTTCTTTATATCCATAAAAACTCAGTTTAGCTCATTCAGTCAATACTCCACCCAGTTTCCCTCCATCAAAATGCATACAAAATGAATCCCAAACGTTACTAATAAACTTCTCCAAACAAGTCAAACAACGTTTATAATCAAACCTCAGGTACCCTAATACGCAAATAAACTAAAACATTTAAGACGGAGAATCGTTATTGTCTTTAACCGGAGATAAACAACAAAGAACGCGTTCTCTTCCACGCGCTTGGAAACACTACAGCCAAAATGGGAGCCACTTAGAAAAACTACAAATTCTCCCTCATTTTTCCAAAAACCAGCCTGAAACTCTTTCTAAAGACTGTTGACATCTAGTGGAAGCCCTAGGAACTGCAATCTGGGAGCATTTCTCCCTATAATAATAGTGACAGCCATTGAAAACAGTGGTAGGCTGAATTTCTTTTTTTTGGGGGGGGATGGTTTGTCCCTGGGGTTTCGCCTGCCATATCAGTTCTGTTATACTCACATACATTATTTTAACAGTTTTAGAAACTTTAGAGCGTTTTCTATCCAAATCTACCATTATATGCATATCCTAGCTTCTGGGCCTGAGTAACAGGCAGTTTACTTTGGGCACGCTTTTCATCCGGACGTCAAAATACTGCCCCCTAGCCCAAAGAGGTTAATAAACATTCTCCACTAAAGAAATGTAGAAGCAGAAACCACTACAGCTCCTGGTTTAGCACTGAAATGTCTGAGCTGATCCAAAACAACTGGCGTAAAGCAAAGGCCTCTTTCAAACCGCTCTGATTGGCAACTCTTTAGGGAAGAAATGAACAAGCACTCAATTAATCAGGAAGCAAAAGCAGGGTATTACAAACAACATGTAGATACTGGAGGTTCTGATCCTAAGAACATCTGTCATCTCTCATCTTCCTGTCTTCCTGGCATCCTGTCATCCTCTCATCCTGTCGTCCTCTCATCCTGTCATCCTCTCATCCTGTCATCCTCTCATCCTCTCATCCTGTCATCCTGTCACCCTCTCATCCTCTCATCCTCTCCTCCTGTCATCCTGTCATCCTGTCATCCTGTCATCCTCTCATCCTGTCTTCCTGTCATCCTGTAATCCTCTCATCCTGTCTCTCATCCTCTCATCCTGTCTTCCTACCTTGTCTTCCTCTCATCCTGTCATTCCTGTCTTCCTGTCTCCTGTATCCTTCCTCATCTGTCATCCTCTCATCCTGTCTTCCTTCATCCTGTCATCCTCTCATCCAGTATTCCTGTCATCCTGTCATCCTCTCATCCTGTCTCCTTGTCATCCTGTTCATCCTGTTCATCCTGTCTTCCTGTCATCCTTCATCCTGTCATTCCTGTGTCATCCTGTCTTCCTCTCATCCTGTCATCCTGTCATCCTTTCATCCTGTCATCCTTCTCATCCTGTCTTCCTTCTCATCTCTTCCTGTCCTCACCTGTCATCCTGCTCCTTCTTCTCTCTCATCCTGTCATCCTGTCATCCTGTCTATCCTCTCATCCTGTCATCCTGTCATCCTGTCATCCTGTCTTCCTCTCATCCTGTCATCCTGTCTTCCTGTCATCCTGTCTGTTAATTCCTCTCATCCTGTCATCCTCTCATCCTGTCATCCTCTCATCCTGTCTCCTGTCATCCTGTCATCCTCTCATCCTGTCTCTCATCCTGTATCCTCTCATCCTGTCATCTGTCTTCCTCTCATCCTCTCATCTTCCTCTCTCCTCCTCTCTCTCCTACTTTCATCCTCTCCTCTCCTCCTCCTCCTACTCTCTCCTCTCCCTACTCTCCTTCTCTCCTCCTCTCCTACTCTTCCTCTCTCTCTCCTCTCCTCCTCTCCTCCTCTCCTACTCTCCTCCTCTCCTCTCTCCTTCCTCTCCTCTCCTACTCTCCTCCTCTCCTCTCCTCTCTCTCCTCCTCTCCTACTCTCCTCCTCTGTCTCCTACTCTCATCCTTCTCCTCCTCTCCACTCTCATCCTCTCCCTCTCATCCTCTCCTCCTCTCCTCCCTCTCCTCCTCTCCTACTCTCCTTCTCTCCTCCTCTCCTCCTCTCCTCCTCTCCTCTCCTCTCTCCTCCTCTCCTACTCTCCTCCTCCCTCTCCTACTCTCATCCTCTCATCCTCTCCTACTCTCCTCCTACTCTCCTCCTCTCCTCTCCTACTCTCATCAAATCAACTCAAATCAAATGTATTTATAAAGCCCTTCTTACATCAGCTGATATCTCAAATGCTGTACAGAAACCCAGCCTAAAAACCCAAACAGCAAGCAATGCAGGTTAGAAGCACGATGGCTAGGAAAACTCCCTAGAAAGCCAAAACCTAGGAGAAACCTAGAGAGGAACCAAGCTATGAGGGGTGGCCAGTCCTCTTCTGGCTGTGCCGGGTGGAGATTAAACAGAACATGGCCAAGATGTTCAAATGTTCATAAATGACCAGCATGGTCAAAATAATAATAATCACAGTAGTTGTCGAGGGTGCAGCAAGTCAGCACCTCAGGAGTAAATGTCAGTTGGCTTTCATAGCCGATCATTAAGAGTATCTCTACCACTCCTGCTGTCTCTAGAGAGTTGAAAACAGCAGGTCTGGACAGGTAGCACGTCCGGTGAACAGTCAGGTCCATAGCTGCAGAACAGTTTCATCCCTCCTCCTCTCCTCCTTCCCTCCTCCTCCTCTCCTCTCCTCCTCTCCTCCTCTCCTCTCTCCTCCTCTCTCCCTCCTCCTCTCCTCCCCTCTCCTCCTCTCCTCTCTCCTCTCCTCTCCTCCTCCTCCTCCTCTCCTCCTCTCCTCCTCTCGCTCTCTCCTCTCTCCTCTCCTCTCCTCTCCCTCCTCTCCTCCTCTCCTCTCCTCCTCTCCTCC
>NW_019943036.1:0-6296 GCF_002910315.2 Salvelinus sp. IW2-2015 | reverse complement strand
GTTAGCCTGTCATCCTGTCATCCTCTCATTCCTGTCATCCTGCCTCTTCCTCTCATCCTGTCATTCCTGTCATCCTGTCTTCCTCTCATCCTGTCATCCTGTCTTCCTGTCATCTGTAATCCTCTCACCCTGTCATCCTCTCATCCTGTCATCCTCTCATCCTGTCTTCCTCTCATCCTGTCATCCTGTCTTCCTCTCATTCCTGTCATCCTCTCCTCCTCTCCTCTCCTATTTCATCCTCTCCTCCTCTTCATCCTCTCTACTCTCCTCTCTCCTCTCCTACTCTCATCCTCTCCTCCTCTCCTCCCTCCTACTCTCCTACTCTCCTTCTCTCCTCCTCTCCTACTCTCCTCCTCTCCTCTCCTACTCTCATCCTCTCATCCTGTCATCCCTCTCATCCTGTCATCCTGTCACCCTCTCATCCTCTCATCCTCTCTCATCCTGTCATCCTCTCATCCGTATTCCTGTCATCCTGTCATCCTCTCATCCTGTCTCCTGTCATCTGTCATCCTCTCATCCTGTCATCCTGTCATCCTGTCATCCTCTCATCTTGTCTTCCTGTCTCTCATCCTCTCATCCTGTCTTCCTTTCATCCTGTTCATCCTGTCATCCTGTCATCCTCTCATCCTGTCATCCTGTCATCCTGTCTTCCTCTCATCCTGTCATCCTGTCATCCTGTCTTCCCTCATCCTGTCATCCTGTCTTCCTGTCATCTGTAATCCGCTCATCCTGTCATCCTGTCATCCTTCATCCTCTCATCCGTATTCCTGTCATCCTGTCATCCTCTCATCCGTCTTCCTGTCATCCTGTCATCCTCTCATCCGTCTCTTCATCCTGTCTTCCTCTCATCCCCTGTCATCCTGTCTCCGTCATCTGTCATCCTGTCATCCTGTCTTCCTCTCATCCTGTCATCCTGTCTTCCTGTCATCCTGTAATCCTCTCATCCTGTCATCCTCTCATCCTGTCATCCTCTCATCCTGTCTTCCTCTCATCCTGTCATCCTGTCTTCCTCTCATCCTGTCATCCTCTCCTCCTTCCTCTCCTACTTTCATCCTCTCCTCCTCTCATCCTCTCCTACCTCCTCCTCTCCTCCTCTCCTACTCTCCTACTCTCCTTCTCTCCTCCTCTCCTACTCTCCTCCTCTCCTCTCTACTCTCATCCTCTCATCCTGTCATCCTCTCATCCTGTCATCCTGTCACCCTCTCATCCTCTCATCCTCTCATCCTCTCATCCTGTATTCCTGTCATCCTGTCATCCTCTCATCCTGTCATCCTGTCATCCTGTCATCCTCTCATTCTTGTCTTCCTGTCTCTCATCCTTCATCCTGTCTTCCTTTCATCCTGTCATCCTGTCATCCTGTCATCCTCTCATCCTGTCATCCTGTCATCCTGTCTTCCTCTCATCCTGTCATCCTGTCATCCTGTCATCCTGTCATCCTGTCATCCTGTCATCCTCTCATCCTGTCTTCCTGTCATCCTGTCTTCCTCTCATCCTGTCATCCTGTCTTCCTGTCATCCTGTAATCCTCTCATCCTGTCATCCTGTCATCCTGTCTTCCTCTCATCCAGTATTCCTGTCATCCTGTTCATCCTCCATCCTGTCTTCCTCTCATCCTGTCATCCTGGCTTCTCTCATCCTGTCATCCTTCTCATCCTCTCCTTACTCTCCTCCTCTCCTTCCTTCTCTCCTCCTCTCCTCTCTCCTCCTCTCGCTCTCCTCTCCTACTCTCATCCTCTCACTTTCTCTGTCCTGTCATCTGTCCTCTCATCTGCATCATCCTGTCATCCGTCTTCTGCTCATCCTGACTCTCATATCATCCTCTCATCTTCTTATCCTGTTCCCATCCAGTTCTGTCACCTGTCACCTCTCTTGTCATCCTTCCGTTTCATTCTCTGTCATCCTGTATCTTCTGCATCCTGTCACCTTTCACCTCTCATCCTGTCTTCCTGTCTCTCATCCTCTCATCCTGGTCTTCTGTCATCCTGTCATCCTGTCATCCTCTCATCCTGGTCATCCTGTTTCCTCTTCTCCTGTCATCCTGTCATCCTGTCCTTCTAGTTCTCCTTCATTCCTGTCTTCCTCTCAATCCTGTCAATCCTGCTCTTATCCTGTCTCTCTTCATGTCATCTATCTGTCTTCTTCATCCTTCACTCGTCATCCCGATCCATCATCCTGTATCCTCTACTGTCTCCTCATCCTGTCATCCCTTCATCTGGTCTTCGCAGTACGCTCATCCGTGTCATCCTGGTTTTCCCTGTCATCCTTCTCTTCATCCTGTCATCCTCTCATCCTGTTATTCCTGTATCTCTTTTCTCCTCCTCTCCTCTCCTCCTCTCCTCTCCTCCTCTCCTCCTCTCAGCAGCCTGCTCCACTCAGCTTTGACAATACTAAAGCGTGTTAACTGAGCTGCTATCTGATTAATGTATCTGCTGGTCATTAAGTCTGCTGTGTCCCTTTTCTGCTCTTACTCACTGTTAATATTTCTTATTGTTGTATATTTAATGAATTTGAACCGAAGTGTGTTTTATAAATGTTTGTCCGGCTCAGTGTTGTAATGTAATACCTCTTGGTCAGGTGGTTTATTGTAAATGAGAATTGGTTCTCAATTGACTTATCTGGTTAAATACAGGTCAAATTAAGTCACTCAGTCTTTGGGCTAAAGGGTAATGTTGCTGGTAAAGGTTAAAGGTTAATGTTCTGGTAAAGGTTAAAGGTTAATGTTCTGGTAAAGGTTAAAGGTTAATGTTCTGGTAAAGGTTAAAGGTTAATGTTGCTGGTAAAGGTTAAAGGGTAATGTTGCTGGTAAAGGTTAAAGGGTAATGTTCTGGTTGATGCATTTTATGGATTCCTCCCCAAATGGTACCCTATTCCCCATACAGATGCCATACCTTAATTTGATCATCTTGTTTTTGGGGAAATGTCAACTTGTTCAAGGTAAAAAAAAAGGCTTCTAAAATGTGTAATTTCCACTTTAAAACTTGATTTGTCCCTAACGAAAAATGTATCAACCCCCAAAAAAGTCATTTCCATTCATTATAATCCACATAATAATTCACATTTGACTGTTGCTGCAGGATAATTTTCATGCGGTGAGAAATCGGGTCAAATTAAGATACGACATCTGTGCCATTTGGGATACACTCAGTAATGGCACTAATGGTTAACGTCTATGTTATGCATTTTATGCTGAGTCACTATACGGTCATCGCTTTACGGTTCAAACCACCGGAGCTCTTGGGTCCGGACTTTGGACCCTGTCCATCTCCTAGATGGCTGTTGAATTTCACATAGACTTTGTCCTTTTTTAGCAGTCATCGTTTTGGACATCTCCTACAGGGCACTGGACTGGGAAATGTGATTTGCTGTGAATGTTGATGTTCCTGAAACTCATTCACTTTTCTAATATTTTTACATTCCCAAACATCGTCGCCTAAAAACCACTTAGGCCGCATCGCTAACAGCACCATATTCCCATTATAATGCACTTCCTTTGTTCAGAGACTTATGTGAAAATAGGGACTAGGGTCCCATTTGGTCTTTGAGTTGAGTTGTCTGTGGTGCAATGACCCAGAAACAACGAGGGAAAGAAGAACTAACATGTCTCTCTCTCTCTCTCTCTCTCTCTCTCTCTCTCTCTCTCTCTCTATCTCTCTCTCTCTTCTCTGTCTCCTCTCTTTCTTCTCTGTCTCTCTCGCTCTCTTCTCTCTCTCTCTCTCTCTCTCTCCTCTCTCTGTCTCTTCTCTCTCTCTCTCTCTCTCTCTCTCTAGTCTCTCTCTCTCTGATGCTCTCTCTCTGTCTCTCTCTTCTCTCTAGATCTCTCAATTCATTCAATTCAATTCAATTCAAGGGGCTTATTTGGCATGGAACATGTGTTAACATTGCCAAGCAAATGAGTAGACAATACACAAAAGTGAAACAAACAAACGAAATTACAGTAAACATTACACATACAGAAGTTTCAAAACAATAAAGACATTACGAGTGTCATATAAATTATACAGTGTTTACAAGTACAAATGGTTAAAGCACACAAGTGTAAAATAATAAGCATAAATATGGGTTGTATTTACAATGGTGTGTGTGTTTTCACTGGTTGCCCTTTTCTTGGCAACAGGTCACAAATCTTGCTGGCTGTGATGGCACACTGTGGAATTTCACCCAGTAGATATGGGAGTTTATCAAATTGGATTTGTTTTCGAATTCTTTGTGGATCTGTGTGATCTGAGGGAAATATGTGTCTCTAATTGGTCATACATTGGGCAGGAGTTAGGAAGTGCAGCTCGGTTTCCACTCTCTCTCTCTCTCTCCTCTAGTCTCTCTCTCTCTGTCTCTCTCTCTGTCTCTCTCTCGCTCTCGCCTCTCTCTCTCTCTCTCTGTCTCTCTGCTCTCTTCTCTCTCTCTCTCTCTCTGTCTCTCCTCTGTCTCTCTCAAAGAAATTTCATTTCAATTTTAAGGGCTTTATTGGCATGGGAAACAATTTTTACATAGATAATTAACAATATACCAATTAACAGCAAACTTTGCACTCACAAAAGTTCCAAATTAATAAAGATATTTCAAATATCATATTATGTCTATATACAGTGTTGTTAACAATGTGCAAATAGTTCAAGTACAAAGGGAAAATAAATAACATAAATATAGGTTGTATTTACAATGGATGTTTGTTCTTCCACTGGTTTGACCTTTTCTTGTGGCAACAGGTCACACATCTTGTTGCTGTTGATGGAACACTGTGGTATTTTCCCCAGTAGATATGGGAGTTTATCAAAATTGGGTTGTTTTCAAATTCTTTGTGGTCTTTTAATCTGAGAAAATAGTGTCTCTAATATGGTCATACGTTTGGGCAGGAGTTAGGAAGTCAGCTCAGTTTCCACCTAATTCTGTGGGCAGTGTGCACATAGCCTGTCTTCTCTTGAGAGCCAGGTCTGCTACGGCGACCTTCTCGAATAGCAAGGCTATGCTCACTGAGTCTGTACATAGTCAAAGCTTTCCTTCATTTTGGGTCATGCTCACAGTGGTCAGGTATTCTGCCACTGTGTACTCTCTGTTTAGGGCCAAATACATTCTAGTTTGCTCTGTGTTGTTGTTTAATTTTTCCAAGGTGTCAAATAATTATCTTATTGTTTCCTCATGATTTGGTTGGGTCTTAATTTGCTGCTGTCCTGAGGCTCTGTGGGGTCTGTTTTGTTGTGAACAGAGCCTAGGACCACTTGCTTAGGGACTCTTCTCCAGGTTCATCTCTCTGTAGGTGATGGCTTTGTATTGGAAGTTTGGGAATCACGTCCTTTTAGGTGGTTGTAGAATTTAACGTCTCTTTCTGGATTTTGATCATCAGCTAGGTATCAGCCTAATTCTGCTCTGCATGCATTATTTGGTTGTTTTACATTTACACAGAGGATATGTTTTGCAGAATTCTGCAGAATTCAGAATTCTCTCTCTCTCATATCAAACTACAGGAGCTTCCGAGACCAGAATCCAATCCCAGAGCCCCTCTCTACCTTTCAGCGTTATGTGTGCTAGTATAATGAACCAAACCAGATCCCAGAACCCCTCTCTCCCCTTCAGCGTTATGTGTGCTTAGTATAATGACCAGAACTCCAGATCCCAGAACCCCTCTCTCCCTTCAGCGTTATGCTGTGCTAGTATAATGAACCAGAACTCCGATCCCAGAACCCTCTCTCCCTTCAGCGTTATGTGTGCTTAGTATAATGAACCAGAACTCCTGATCCCAGAACCACTCTCTCCCTTCAGCGTTATGTGTGCTTAGTATAATGAACCAGAACTCCATGCCCAGAACCCCTCTCTCCCTTCAGCGTTATGTGTGCTTAGTATAATGAACCAGAAACTCCAGATCCAGAACCCCTCTCCCTCAGCGTTATGTGTGCTTAGTATAATGAACCAGACACTCAAATCCCAGAACCCCTCTCTCCCTTCAGCGTTATGTGTGCTTAGTATAATGAACCAGAACTCCAGATCCCAGAACCCCTCTCTCCCTTCAGCGTTATGTGTCTTAGTATAAATGAACCAGAACTCCTGATCCCAGAACCCCTCTCTCCCTTCAGCGTTATGTGTGCTTAGTATAATGAACCAGAACTCCTGATCCAGAACCCCTCTCTCCCTTCAGCAGTTATGTTGTGCTTAGTATAATGAACCAAGAACTCCAGATCCCAGAACCCCTCTCTCCTTCAGATTATGTTGCTTAGCTATAATTGAACCAGAACTCCAGAATCCAAACCCCCTCTCTCCTTCAGTATGTGTGCCTTAGGTATGACCTGTTGATCTCTCGCGTGTGTG
>NW_019943035.1:198958-207296 GCF_002910315.2 Salvelinus sp. IW2-2015 | reverse complement strand
TACTGTACCCTACTGCTACCCTTATACCCTACTGTACCCTACTCTACTGATACCCTACTTACCCTACTGTACCCTACTTGTACTCTTATGTTACCCTACTGGACCCTAAACTGCTACTCTACTTGTACCCTAACTCGTACTCTACTGTTAACCCTTACTGTCTCTTACTGTACTCTAACTGTACCCTACTGTACTCTACTGCTACCCTACTGGTATCTACTGTACACCTACTGTACCCTTAGTTACCCTACTGTACCCTACTGTACCCTACTGTACCCTACTGTACCCTACTGTCACTCTACGTGTACCCTACTTCTACCCTACTGTACCCTTATGTACCCTACGTGTACCCTACTCTACTGTACCCTTACTGTACTCTACTGTGATCTACTGTACCCTACTGTACTCTTACTGACTCTACTGTACCCTTATGTACCCTACTGACCCTACTGTACCCTACTGTTACTCTACGTACCCTACTGTACTCTACTGTACCCTACTGTACCTCTACTGTTTACCCTTATGTACCCCTACTGTTACCCTACTTGTACCCTACTGTACCCTACTGTAACCCTACTGTACTCACTGTACTTCCTACTGTACTCTACTGTACCCTACTGTACCCTACTGTACTCTACCTGTACCTCTACTGTACCTGCTACTGTACTTCCATACTGTACCCTACTGTAGCTCTACTGTACTGCTACTGATCCCTACTGTACTCTACGGTACCCTACTGATTACGACCCTACTGTACTCTACTGTACCCTACTGTACTGCTACTGTAACTCTACTGTACCTACTTGTACTCTACTGTACTGTAGTCCACTGTACGTTCTAACTGTACTCTACTGTACCCTACTGTACCCTACTGTACTTCTATTGTACCGTCAGTCTCTACTGTACCCTACGTAAGCTTACTGTACTCTTACTGTACTCTAGCTGCCGTACGCTCTACTTGTACTCTAACTGTACCACTACTGACGTACCCTATGTACTCTACTGTACCCTACTTACCTCTACTCTACTGTATCCGTACGTGTGTAGGTCTACTGTACTCTATCTGTACCCTACTGTACTCTACTGTACTCTACTCTCTCTACTGTACACTACTTATACTCTACTGTACCTACTTAGTCTACTGTACTCTACTGTACCCTACTGTACTCGTACTGTACCCTACTGTACCCTACTGTACCTACTGTACTCTACTGTACTCCTACTGTACCCTAATGTACTCACTGTACCCTTACTGTACTCTACCTGTACCCTACTGTACCTACTGTACCCTACTGTACCCTACTTGTACTCCTTACTGTACCTACTGTACTCTACGTACCCTACTGATTACTGTACCCTATGCTACTCTACTGTACTGTACTGTACCCTACTGACCCCTATGTACTCTCTACTGTACTGTACTGTACCCTACTGTACCCTACTGTACTCTACTGTACTCTACTGTACTCTACTGTACTCTACTGTACCCTACTGTACTCTACTGTACTGTACTGTAGTCTACTGTACCCTACTTTACTGTACTGTACCCTACGTAGTCTACTGTACTCTACTGTACCCTACTGTACTTACTGTACCCTACTGTACCCTACTGTACCCCACTGTACTGCTACTGTACCCTACTTGTACTCTACTGTACCACTTGTACTCTACTGTACTCTACTGTACTCTACTGTACCTACTGTACCCTTACTGTACTCTACTGTACCCTACTGTACCCTACTGTACTCTACCTGTACCCTACTGTACCTACTGTACTCTAACTGTACCCTACTGTACGTCTACTGTACTCTACTGACCTACTGTACTCTACTGTACGTACTGCCCCTACTGTATCTACTGTACTCTAACTGTACCCTACTGTACTCTACTTGACTCTTATTGTACCTACGTACTCTACTGTACTCTACTGTACCCCTACTGACTCTACTGGTACTCTACTGTACCCTACTGTACCCTACTGTACTTACTACTGTACCCTACTGTACTTACTCTACGTTACGTCTACTGTTACTCCTACTGCTCCTACTGTACTCTACTGTTCCCTACTGTACTCTACTGTACCCTACTGTACCCTACTGTACTCTACTGTACCCTACTGACTCTACTGTACTCTACTGTACTACTGTACCCTACTGTACCTACTGTACCTACCTGTACCCTATCTTACTTCTACCTGTACTCTACTGTACCCTACTGTTACCCCTACTGTACTCTACTGTACCCTACTGTACTCACTGTACTCTACTGTACTCTACTGACCCTAACTGTACCCTACTGTACTCTTTACTGTACCCTACTTGTACTCTACTGTACCTGTACTCTACTGTACTCTACTGTACCCCGTATGTACTCTACTGTACTTACTTACTCTACTTGTACTCTACTGTACCCTACTTTACTCTACTGTACTCTACTGTACTCTATGTAACCCTACTGTACCCTACTGTTACTCTACTGTACTCTACTGACCCTACTGTACTCTACTGTACCCTACTTGTACCCTACTGTACTCCTGTACCCTACTGTACCTACTACGTACTGTACTTTACTGTACTCTACTGTACCCTACTGTACTCTACTGATCCTACTGTACTCTACTGTACCCTACTGAACCCTACTGTACTCTACTGTACCCTACTACTCTACGTCTCTACTGTACCCTACTGTACCCTACTGTACTCTACTGTACCCTACTGTACTCTACGTACTCTACTGTACCCTACTGTACTCTACTGTACTCTTACTGTTACCCTACTGTACCCTACTGTACCTACTGTACCCTACTGTACTCTACTGTACTCTACTGTACTCTACTTGTACCCTACTGTACCCTACTGTACTCTACTGTACCTACTGTACTTCTTACTGTCTGTACTGTACTCTACTGTACTCTACTGTACCCCTTATGTACTCTACTGTACTATACTGTACTCTACTGTACTCTACTGTACCCTACTTACTCACTGACTCTACTGTACTCTACTGTACCCTACTGTACCCTATGTACTCTACTGTACTCTACTGTACCCTACTGTTGACTCTACTGTACCACTTACTGTTACACACTACTGTACCTACTGTACCCTACTGTACTCTACTGTTACTGTACTGTACTTTACTGTACTCTACTGGTACCCTACTTGTACTCTACTGTATCCTACTGTACTCTACTACCCTACGTACCCTACTGTACTCTACTGTCCCTACTGTACTCTACTTGTACCCCTACTGTACCCTCTCTCCCTACTGTCTCTCTCTGTACCCTACTGTACTCTACTGTACTCTACTGTACCCTTACTG
Source organism: Salvelinus sp. IW2-2015 (assembly GCF_002910315.2). Taxonomy (NCBI): domain Eukaryota; kingdom Metazoa; phylum Chordata; class Actinopteri; order Salmoniformes; family Salmonidae; genus Salvelinus; species Salvelinus sp. IW2-2015. Next base: position 203,975 of record NW_019943035.1, on the reverse strand, counting down.
TACCCTACTGTACCTCTACTGTACCCTACTGTACTCTACTGTACTTCTACTGTTACCTACTGTACCCTACTGTACTCTACTGTAACCCTACTGTACTCTACTGTACTTACTTCTTACTGTACTCTCTACTTATCTACTCTACTGTACTCTACTGTACTCTACTGTACTCTACTGTACTTACTCTTACTGTACTCTACTGTACCTTACTGTACCCTACTGTACTCTACTGTACCCGTACTGTACCTCTACTGTACCCTACTGTACCCTACTGTACTTTATTACTGTACCCTACTGTAACTCTACTGTACTCACTGTACCCTCGTACCATGTACCCTACTGTACCCTACTTGCTACTCTACTGCACCCTACTGTACTCTACTGTTACTCTACTGTACTCTAACTGTACTCTACTGTACCCTACTGTACTCTTACTGTACTCTACTGTACCCTACTGTACTCTACTGTACTGTACTGTACCCTACTGTACTCTACTGTACTCTACTGTACCCTACTGTACTCTACTGTACTGTTACAGTACCCTACTGTACTCTACTGTACTCTACGTTACCCCTTATGTACTCTACTGTACTCTACTGTACCCTACTGTACTCTACTGTATCTTACTGTACTCACTCTACTGTACCCTAACTGTACCTACTTGTACTCTTACTGCCTATAATTTGACAAGGACTCCTGTATGTTCTACCTGGAACGTGTGCCGTAATACATCTGGGCAGCAAATACACTGAGAAGATTCATAGAAGTGAGGAGAGGACAGGAGGAGCAGAGGAGGAGAAGAGGAGAGAGGGGAGACAGAGGAGCAGAGGAGGAGGAGAGAAGAGGACAGGAGGAGCAGAGGAGGAGAGAAGGAGGAGAGAAGGAGGACAGGAGGAGACAGGAGGAGACAGGAGGAGAAAGGAGGAGAGAAGGAGGAGAGAAGGAGACAGGAGGAGGACAGGAGGAGGACAGGAGGAGAGAAAGGAGGAGAGGAGCAGAGGAGAAGGAAGGAGGAGAGGAAGCAGAGAGAGAGGAGGACCAGGAGGAGCAGAGGAGGAGGAAGAGAAGGAGGACAGGAGGAGATAGGAAGAGCAGAGGAGGAGGACAGGAGGAGGATAGGAGGAGCAGAGGAGGAGGAGAGGAGGAGGACAGGAGGAGGAGAGAAGGAGGACAGGAGGAGGACAGGAGGAGGACAGGAGGAGGATAGGAGGAGAGGATGAGGAGGAAAGGAAGAACAATTAGGACAGGAGGAGGAGAGGTAGGAGGAGAAGGAATGGCTTTGAATCTATTTAGTTAATAAGTGGAGATCTCTAAACAATCATTCTCTTGGTAGCACATTGGTAGTAGTAAGGCACTAAGCAGGGCTGGGTTAAAACTTGGAGACCAAAGTCATACATGTAGATTAAAATGTATATACAAATATTGTATTTTTCTTATAGTAATTGTCATGGTTTTGTATATGTTGACAAAGAGCTTTGTGAAACCTATAAGCATTTGTTTTGTAGCGGATACATTCATTTTCAGAACATACTCTTTTCTTATAACAGTCATAGATGACTCATCTAACTCATATATTTCGTCTCAAATACGTCATGCCGAAACGTGTTTTACTAGTCTGAGATACAATACTCTGCACTGCCATGAATCTTTCACATTGTGAATTTGGTGTAGACTTACCTTGGCCTGACGTTTTTGATAGCCGTGTAATTCGGTCTCGGACAAGTTGAGAATTCCCTGTCAAGAAGAGAGACACGGAAGCCCAGCTAGCGTAGCTGGCATGTAGACTAAAATGGAGTACACTAACAAACATTTTAAACGCTGCAGGAGCTGTGTTTATTTAGCTTCATTCCGGAAACAGTGTGGACGCCCGGACTTTCAATGTAGCAACTGTTTGCTTTTTTAGGATAACAGCGGCGAAGTGGCTACTCTTAGCAAACAAGTAGAGAACTTACACAAGCTACTGGGGAATTCATGCCCGTCTACCTTTTCTTTCTCCTCTACCCCAGTAGCCGGAAGCCACTGGCCTGGTGCTGTCGTGTCGGCTCTCCACAGCTGAATGGCCAGTACTTTACAGGGATCCCTCCCCAAAGGGGTCTCCACCTTCCCTGGAGAATGGAGCTAGTAGGATGCGCCGGGATGACTTGGGGGATGTTCCTGTTCTTGATCCTGCCAACCATCCATGGAGATATATCACTTGCCGTGGAAGTCGAAAACAGCAAACTCTGGCAATAGAGGCCTCCTTGGCGAAGGTAAGCCCGGACCGGACACAGACTAACCACCCTGGATCCAGAGGTTCCGGCACCTTCTTCCCTAGGGGCTTCCGATATGAGATCGGATTCGGAGGTACCTGGGCCTTCGTCCTCTGTTCGGTCTCTCTCTCTGGTGGCTTCTACCTTGGGTTCAGATCTAGGGAGTTCCCCCCTCATCGGACCGTGAGGCTGTCTAAGACTCCAGCCCATTCATCATCCACGATGGATACTACAGCTGGCTCGGGTCCATCGCGCCCGACAGCCCTTCGGTCCTCGAAGGGTTTGCGAAACCACTTGAAACGAAAGAATGGCCGGACCTCCTCAGCCGTTGCACCAGCTATCGTCATCTGCAGCAGTAAGAAACATCTCAGTTCCCGGGGCAAAAACCCTATGCTATCCTAGAGCACGAGTACGAGACATTACAAGGCTGCTGCCGACCGAAACTACACTATGAAACAAAGATAAATGACATAAAGAATGACAGTAAAAAGCTGTGGGGCACCTTCAATGAAATTCTGGGAAAAAAGGCAAACTCAGCTCCATCATTCATTGAATCAGATGGCTCATTCATCATAAAAACCCACTGATAACTACTTTAATGGTTTTGTTCTTCAAATGCAGGTCAAATGTAGGTATGCCATGCCAGTAACAAACTGATGTTGGAGATGCCTTATGGTATAAAAAATTAACATTACATTATCTGACAACAGCTCTGGTGGACATTCCTGCTGTCAGCATGCCAAATGCACCGCTCCCTCAACTTGAGACATCTGAGGTATTGTGTTGTGGGACAAAACTGCACATTTTACAGTGCCTTTTTTTTGTCCCCAGCACAAGGTGCACCTGTGTAATGATCATGCTGTTTAATCAGCTTGATATGCCACACCTGTCAGGTGGATGGATTATCTAAGCAAAGGGCAAAATGCTCACTAAAAAGGGATGTAAACACATTTGTGCACAAAAATGATGGGTGGCAGGTAGGCTAGTGGTTAGAGTGTTGGACTTGTAACCGGAAGGTTGCTAGATCAAATCCCAGAGCTGACAAGGTAAAAGTCTGTTGTTCTGCCCCTGGAAAAGGCAGTTAACCCCCTGTTCCCCAGTAGGCCGTCATTACAAATAAGAATTTGTTCTTAACTGACATGCCTGGTAAAATAAAATTACCCTGCCTTATGCTAACACCTAATAAATTATATAGAACATTATCTATCCTTCACCTAGCCTTATGCTAACACCTAATAAATTATATGGACCATTATCCATCCTTCACCTAGCCTTATGCTAACACCTAATAAATTATATAGAACATTATCCATCCTTCACCTAGCCTTATGCTAACACCTAATAAATTATATAGACCATTATCCATCCTTCACCTAGCCTTATGCTAACACCTAATAAATGATATAGAACATTATCCATCCTTCACCTAGCCTTATACTAACACCTAATAAATTATATGGAACATTATCCATCCTTCACCTAGCCATATGCTATAGAACATTATCCACCCTCCATCTAGCCTTATTAAGTAGCCTTGCACAAGCCAGAACAGCCCATCTCCTGTTTCTGTAGCGTCAGGCAGTTTGATGTACAAGTACACCCCCTGGACAGGACACCTTACCCCTGATCTAGCTCCTTAATGCTGAGTGCCAAACAGAGACACATCAGGTCCCATTTTCACAATCTTTGGTATGACTCAGCCAAGGATGGAACTCACAACGTTGCAATTTCAGGGCGAACACTCTAAACACTTTGGATAAAAGCAAATGCTTTTGTGGTGTGTAATGTGGAGCAACCAGACACTTTTATCCAAAGCTATTTACAGTCATGCCTGCTTCACGTGATGTATTGTTGTCTCTACCTTCTTGCCCGTTGTGCTGTTGTCTGTGCCCAATAATGTTTGTACCGTGTTTTGTGCTGCTACCATGTCGTGCTGCTGCCATGTTGTGTTGCTACCATGTTGTGTTGCTACCATGTCGTGTTGCTGCCATGTTGTGTTGCTACCATGTTGTTGTCATGTTGTGTTGCTACCATGTTGTTGTCATGTTGTGTTGCTACCATGTTGTTGTCATGTGTTGCTACCATGTTGTTGTCATGTGTTGCTACCATGTTGTTGTCATGTGTTGCTACCATGCTGTTGTCATGTTGTGTTGCTACCATGCTGTTGTCATGTGTCGTTGCCATGCTGTGTTGTTGTCTTAGGTCTCTCTTTATGTAGTGTTGTGGTGTTTCTCTTGTTGTGATGTGTGTTTTGTCCTATATTTGTATTTTATTTTTAATCCCAGCCCCGTCCACGCAGGAGGCCTTTTGCCTTTTGGTAGGCCGTCATTGTAAGTAAGAATTTGTTCTTAACTGACTTGTTCAGTAAAAAAAAAAAACTGTATTAAATAAACATTTAAAATAATATTTTTTACATATGTTCAACTTCTGTCTAGTCAACAGAAAAGATGCTGGGCAGAATACCTCCTCTCCTTTGAAGCTGTTCTGCTTATGCTGTGATGATGAATGGCTTCAGGGAGCATGGTTAGAAGCATGACTTCAGGGAGCATGGTTAGAAGAATGACTTCAGGGAGCATGGTTAGAAGAATGACTTCAGGGAGCATGGTTAGAAGAATGACTTCAGGGAGCCTGTATGACTTCATCATTACCAGGTATAGACACCTGTACAGACTTCATCATTACCAGGTATAGACACCTGTAGACTTCATCATTACCAGGTATGACACCTGTAGCAGCTTCATCATTACCAGGTTATAGACACCTGTATGAAC
>NW_019943035.1:192088-197577 GCF_002910315.2 Salvelinus sp. IW2-2015 | reverse complement strand
TACAGGTGTCTATACCTGGTAATGATGAAGCTGTACAGGTGTCTATACCTGGTAATAATGAAGTCATACAAGTGTCTATACCTGGTAATGATGAAGACGTACAGGTGTCTATACCTGGTAATAATGAAGTCATACAAGTGTCTATACCTGGTAATGATGAAGACGTACAGGTGTCTATACCTGGTAATGATGAAGTCGTGCAGGTGTCTATACCTGGTAATGATGAAGCCGTACTCGTGTCTATACCTGGTAATGATGAAGTCGTGCAGGTGTCTATACCTGGTAATGATGAAGCCGTACTGGTGTCTATACCTGGTAATGATGTCTGCTCACTACAGGCTGCACAAACGCACACAGTACATGCACACACACACTCCGCAGGCTCTCTATACCAGGTCACCACAGCCTGGTCACTAACTGCAATTCACACACAACACGCACACAAGGAGATTTGAATAAATCCATTGTTTTATATGAATAAAGACTTGCTAATGTGCCAAATTCCACCCTCCGTGCACCCTCCGTGCACCCCCTGTGCACCCTCCGTGCACCCTCTGTGACTTCCAGGAAGATTTTAAACCCACTTACCACAAAAATGTCTCCCAAGTTTTCACCATCATTGTAAAGCCCTAGTCATTTGTTGTTTTGACAAAGTCATTTCTAAATGTTATTATTTATTTAATGTGATTTAATGTAAAAGAACAACAACATTTCCCTAAATTTAAGGTCAACACAAACATAGGCACAGATGTATACACACACATGGTAACATACACGCTATACACATACGTACACATAGATTTTGTGTTGTAGATATGTGGTAGTGTTGTAGGGGCCTGAGGGCACACACTTAGTGTGTTGTGAAATTTGTTATCAACGTATTGTAATGTTTTTAAAATTGTATAACTGGCTTAATTTTTCCAGACCCCAGGAAGAGTAGCTGCTGCGATCCATAACAAATACAAATACAAAACTCTCATTTTAATATGGGGAAAATATTCCTTTTGATAACCAAATCATAGTGCAAAAGCAGGGGAGCTGGTTCTACTATTTTTAGCAATTTTCTGGTGTTTTGTGGTGTAACACGAAGCAGGTGGAGCACGAGATGTCAACCCTGTTGCCCATAGATAGACAGGCTACAAAATGTTTTCACAATTAATCGTTTTTTTTTGTGAAGCTTGCGTTCAATTGCCCCTCCCTGTTGCACACAACACGCCTACGTTTCCCGTGTCACAAGGAGATTCATGGCCGATTTAAGATTAAATCGTCAACCCTGTTATGGTCAACCCTGTTACGGTCAATCCTGGGATCCTGGGAGTGGCGCAGTTGTCCAAGGCACTGCATCTCAGTGCTAGATGTGTCACTACAGAAACGCTGGTTCCATTCCAGAATGTATCACAACCGGCAGTGATTGGGAGTCACATAGGGTGGGGCACAATGGGCTCAGCATCGTCTGGGTTTGGCTGGTGTAGGCCGTCATTGTAAATAAGAATTTGTTCTTAACTGACTTGTTAAATAAAGGAAACATAAATGTACCCTGTTACTTTATTTTACATTTAATAAGCACTTTTTTTTTTAACTTCTTGAGATGGGAAAACGTGTTTTTTATTCAGTTGAACATGTGCTCTTTATGACAGAATGTTGACATGAAGTGAAATCCAAAGAGTCCAAGTTACACATCTCAAAAGGCACTGAATTGGTGGAATAACCGATTATTGTCCAGTGCTTAAACTACACCAGCTTTCTCTAAAAGGAGGAACAGTACTGGTAAAGACAGGGGGAGAGGAGGAAGAGAACTGGTAAAGACAGGAAAAAGAGGAGGAAGAGGAGGAAGAGTACTGGTAAAGACAGGAGGAAGAGGAGAAAGAGTACTGGTAAAGACAGGAGGAAGAGGAGGAACAGTACTGGTAAAGACAGGAGGAAGAGGAGGAACAGTACTGGTAAAGACAGGAGGAAGAGGCAGGAACATACCTGGTAAAAGACGAGAGGAGAAGAGGAGGAAGATGTATGGTAAAAAAGTACAGGAGGAAGAGGAGGAAAGAGTACTGGTAAAGACAGGGAGGGAGGAAGATGAGGAAGAAGAACTGGTAAAGACAGGAGGAAGAGGAGGAAGAGTACTGGTAATAAAGAAGGGATGGTAAAGAGGAGAGGAAGAGTACTGGTAAAGACAGGAGAAGAGGAGAAGAGTATTGGAAGACAGAGGAAGAGGAGGAAGTACTGGTAAAGACAGGGGGGAAGAGGAGGAAGGTCTGGTAAAGACAGGAGGAAAGAGGAGGAAAGATACTGGTTAAAGACAGGAGGAAGAGGAGGAAGAGGAGGAAGATACTGGGTAAAGACAGGGGGAAGAGGAGGAAGATACTGGTAAAGACAGGAGGAAGAAGGAGGAAAGGTCTGGTAAAGACAGGAGAGAGGAAGAAAGTACTGGTAAAGACAGGAGAGAGAGGAAGAGGAGGAAGGAAAGACTGGTAAAGACAGGAGGAAGAAGGAGGAAGAGTACTGGTAAAGACAGGAGAGAGGAGGAAGAGTACTAGTAAGACATGGAAGAGAGAGAGGAAGAGGAGAAGATAACTGGTAAAGACAGGAGGAAGAGGGAGAGTACTGGTGAAGACAGGAGAAAGGAGCAAGCGTTACTGGTAAAGACAGGAGGAAGAGGAGGAAGCAGTACTTGTGTTAAACGATCAGGAGGAAAGAGGAGGGAAGAACTTGGTAAAGACAGTGGAGGGAAGAGGAGGTAAAAGAGGAGAAAGAAAATACTGTAAAGACAGGGGGAAATGAGAAGCAGTACTGGTTAAAGACAGGATGTAAGAGGAGGAAAAAGGAGTTCCTGTAAAGACAGGAGGAAGAGGAGGAAAGATACTGGTAAAGATAAACACAGGGGGGAGAGGAGAAGAGATACTGTAAAGACAGGAAGGAGGAGAGGAAGAAGATTTGGTCAAGACAGGAGGAAGAGGAGAAGAGACTGGTAAAGACAGAGGAGAAAGTAGAGAAGAAGAGGACGGCGTAAGTTACAGGGGGAAGAGCGGAAGAGTCTTGGTAAAGACCTAGAGGAAGAGGAGGAAGAGTACTGGTAAAGACAGGAGGAAGAGAGGAAGAGTACTGGTAAAAAGAGAAAGAGAGAAGAGTTCTTGGTAAAAAGGGAGAATTAAATAAAGAGAGAAAAGGAGGAAGAGGGGAGTACAATTACAGAATACAAAGGGAAGCACAGCCGAGAGCTGCCAAGTGACAGCCTACAAGACGAGCATAAACAACTTCTATGCTCGCTTCGAGGCAAATAACACTGAAACATGCATGAGAGCACTAGCTGTTCATAAACACTGTGTGATAACGCTCTCTCCGCTAGCTGATGTGAGTAAGACCTTTAAAACAGGTCAACACTCACAAGGCGAGGGCCAGACCGGATTACCAGGGGTGTTACTGAGAACATGTGCTGACCAACTGGCAAAGTGTCTTCACCGACATTTTCAACCTCTCCCTGTCTGAGTCTGTAAATACCAACATGTTTTCAGCAGACAACCATAGCCCATGTGCCAAAGAGTACTGGAAAGGGGGAATAAAGAGGGAGGAAGAGGAGGAGGAGTACTGTAAAGACAAAGAGGAAGAAGGAGGAGAGGTACTAGTAAAGACAGGAGAAAGAGGAGGAAGAGTACTGGTAAAAAGACAAGAGGAAGAGGAGGAAGAGCACTAGTAAAGACAGGAGAAAGAGGAGGAAGAGAGAAGGAGTACTGGTAAAGACAGGAGGAAGAGGAAGAGTACTGTTGTAAAGGGGAATACAAGAGGAGGGAAGAGGATGAGGAAGAGTACTAGTAAAAGACAGGGAAGAAAGGGGAGGAAGAGGAGAGAAGAGTACTGGTAAAGACAGGAGGAAGAGGAGGAGAGTTCTGGTAAAACATGAGGAAGAGGGGAAAGATACTGGTAAAGGACAGAGGAAGAGGAGGAAGAGTACTGGTAAAGACAGGAAGAAAGAGGGAAAGAGTACGGTAAAGACAGGGGGAAGAGGAGGAAGAGTACTGGTGAGGGTTTAAAGACAGGAGGAAGGGGAGGAGAGGAGGAAGAGGTGAAAGAGTGCTGGTAAAGACAGAATAAAGAGGAGGAAGAGGGGGAAGACTACTGTGTAAGGACAGGAGAAAGATGAGGAAGATGAGGAGAGTAATGGTAAAGATGAGGAGAGTGACGAGGAGGAAGGAGGAAGGAGTACTGGAAGATAGGACAAAGAGGAGGAAGAGGAGGAAGAGTACTGTAAAGACATGAGAAGAGGAGGAAGAGGAGGAAAGTACTGGTAAAGACAGAACAAGAGAAGGAAGAGGAGAAGAGGAGAAGAAGTACTGGTAAAGACAGGAGAACAGAAGGAGGAAGAGGAGGAGGAGTACTGGTAAAGACAGAATAAAGAGGAGGAAGAGGAGGAGGGATGTACTTTGGAAAGACAGGAGGAAGAGGAGGAGAGCAGGAGAAGATACTGTAAAGGGGAATAAAGAGGAGGAGGAGGAAGAGGAGGAAGAGTACTGGTAAAGACAGAATAAAGAGGAGGAGGAGGAAGAGGAGGAAGAGTACTGGTAAAGATAGAATAAAGAGGAGGAAGAGGAGGAAGAGTACTGGTAAAGGGGGAATAAAGAGGAGGAAGAATGTGAAGGATGAAAAGAAAAGGGTGAATTTGAGCGACATAGAAATTATCTGTGACATGACAGCAGATCTCAGAAATACAATAACATCTACACCACACGGCCAAAAGTATGTGGACACCCCTTAAAATGAGTGGATTCCTCTATTTCAGCCACACCCGTTGCTGACAGGTGCATAAAATCAAGTGCACAGCCAGGCAATCTCCATAGAAAATGGCAGTAGAATGGCTCACACTGAAGATCTCAGTGACTTTCAATGTGGCATGCCACCATTCCAACAAGTCAGTTTGTCAAATTCTGCCCTGCTAGAGCTTACCCGGTCAACTATAAGTGCTGTTATTGGGAAGTGGAAACGTCTCTGGAGTGATGAATCACGCATCTGGCAGTCCGACGGACAAATCTGGATTTGGCGGATGTCAGGAGAACGCTACCTGCCTGAATGTATAGTGCCAACTGTGAAGAGGAAGAATAATAGTCTGGGGCTGTTTTCCATGTTTCAGGTCCGTTACTTCCAGTGAAGGGAAATCTTATCACTACAGCATACAATGACATTCTAGACGATTCTGTGCTTCCAACTTTGTGGCAACAGTTTTGGGGAAGGCCCTTTCCTGTTTCAGCACGGCATTGCCCCCGTGCACAAAGCGAGGTCCATACAGAAATGTTTTGTCGACATCGGTGTAGAACTTGACTGGCCTTGTGCCCTGACCTGCAGCCCAAGGAACACCATTGCGATGAATTGGAACGCTGACTGTGAGCCAGGCCTAATCACCCAACATCAGTGTCTGACCTCACTAATGCTCTTGTGGCTGAATGGAAGCAACTCCCCACAGCAATGTTCCAACATCTAGTGGAAAGTCTTCCCAGAAGAGTGGA
>NW_019943035.1:179588-187088 GCF_002910315.2 Salvelinus sp. IW2-2015 | reverse complement strand
AGTACATGTCTTAGAGTCTCATGTGTCCTCTATAGTCTTGACGATTAGTCTTTTTTTCTCGTTGCTGTTTCAATATTACCTCCAGCTATTCAAATTATATCTTTATCTGCAGTCAATTATAACAACATCTCTAATTCCATGACAACAAACTGGTAACTATGCAGGAGACAACCAACAAGAAATGCAGCATTTAATATTTTGCTGAAAAATATGCAGACTGAGTAGACTGCATAGCGCGTGTGTGTGTGTCAACAGGGTGACAGTCTTTACCGTTGTCTTCACAGAGAAGAGGAAGAGGTCTGTGGTTGCGTTCTCATCATTTCTTAACACATAGCAGATCTTTAGGTCATCAATGTCAGCTACAAAGAGAGGAGGAGGAGGAAGGGGAAAAGGAGGAGAAGGAAGAGGAGGAAGAGGAGGAAGAGGAAAGAGAGGCCGAGGAGAGGAGGAGAGGAGGAGGAGAAGGAAGAGGAGGAGGATGAGGATGAGAAGAGCAGAAAGAGATAAGGAGAAGAGAAGGAGGAGGAGGAAGAGGATGAGAAGAGCAGAAAGAGGATAAGGAGGAAGAGAAGGAGGAGGAGGAGGATGAGGAAGAGCAGAAAGAGAAGAAGGAGAAGAGGAGGAGGAGAAAGAGGAGAAAGAGGAGAAAGAGGAGAAAGAGGAGGAAGAGGAGGAAGAGAGAAGGAGGAAGAGAACAAAGAGGAGGAGGATGAGGAAGAGGATGAGGAAGAGCAGAAAGAGTAGAGGAGGAAGAAAGGAGGAGGAGGAGGAGGAAGATGAGGAGAAGGAGGAGGAAGAGGAGAGGAGGAGGAGGGGGAGAAGAAAAAGGAGGAGGAAGATGAGGGGAATAGGAGAGGAAGAGGGAGAATGAGGGGGAAAAGATGAAGAAGAGAAAGAAGAGGAAAGAGGAGGGGGATGAGGAGGATGAGGGGGAGAAGATGAAGAAGAAGAGAAGGAAGAGGAAGAGGAGGAGGGGATGAGGAGGATGAGGGGGAAGAGATGAAGAAGAAGAGAAGAGAAAGGAGGAGGATGAGGATGAGGAAGAGCAGAAAGAGGATAAGGAGGAAGAGAAGGAGGAGGAGGAAGAGGAGAGGAAGAGCAGAAAGAGGATAAGGAGAAGGAGGAGGAGGAGGAGGATGAGAAGAGAGAAGAGAAGAAGGAGGAAGAGGAGGAAAAGAGGAGAAGAGAGGAGAAAGAGGAGAAAGAGAGGAAGAGGAGGAAGAGGAGAAGAGGAAGAGAACAAAGAGGAGGAGGATGAGGAAGAGGATGAGAAGAGCAGAAAGAGTAGAAGGAGGAGAGAAGGAGGAGGAGGAGAGGAAGATGAGGAGAAGGAGGAGAAGAGGAGGAGGAGGAGGAGGGAGAAAAAAAGGAGGAGGAAGATGAGGGGAATAGGAGGAGAAGAGGAGAATGAGGGGAAGAAGATGAAGAAGAAGAGAAGGAAGAGAGAGGAGGAGGGGAGAGAGGATGAGGGAGAAGATGAAGAAGAAGGAAGAAGGAAGGAGGAGGAGGGGGATGAGAGGATGAGGGGGAAGAAGATGAAGAAGAAAGAAGGAAGAGGAAGAGGAGGAGGGGGGGAAGAAGATGAAGAAGAAGAGAAGGAGGAGGAAGAGGAACAGGAGGAGGGAAGGAGAACATGTTAATTGACAAGCTGTTTTCTGAACAGAAAATAAACTCTAGCATACTAGTGATCTTAATGCTCCTCATATGTCATGTATCTTTTTTACAAAGGCTATTTTATCAAATAGAAATACGTCTTTCGGATTTATGTATTTCTATGGGTATGTACAGTATGTGCATACTTTGTGTGTACTCCTGTAGATCCTTGAACATTTATGTCAGTCTTCAGAAAATGTCCACCGTCACCCACCCCTTCCTTCAACCTTTAGAAAATGGCCACTTTCACCGCCAAGAACAGTGTTTATATTATTTTTAAACGGCTTCATAAGGACGAGAGAAACATATGGCAGAGGCGTCATTAATAGCCCACGCTACTCTTCAAGGGGCGATGGGTTTCAATAAATATGCATTCACATAAAAACTTAAAAGAAGTCTCAAATAGCCGCTTGTCCCTTTTAATAGCCGGGAATCGGAACACGTTTCAGCAAATAAATGCCTTTTTTCAAATAAACGTCCGATCTAAATAAATTGTTTACGCGGACACCATGGACACAGCTCTGATGTTCCCATGTGAATTAAAGACATGTTTTATTTACTCTGTCATCGTTGCTAACCAAAAAGAAAAACACTGCATTGCACGAATGCTACCGGTACTGCTGTCCACCGTGCTGAAGCGTGAAATTGGGGGTGTATCAAATCAAATCAAATTGTTATTTGTCACATGTGCCGAATATAGACCTTACAGTGAAATGTTTACTTTAACAAGCCCTTAACCGACAATGCAGTTAAAAAAAAAAAGTGTTAATTAAGTTTAAAAAAAATAAGTAAAAAAAATAAATAAAGAATAAAGTAACAAATAATTAAAGAGCAGCAGTAAAATAACAATAGCGAGGCTATATGATAGGTGTATGATAGGCTGCCTAATCTTTGCAAGTCTGATCTGCGAAGGTTTTGTTATTTTAATGCTTATTCTGGTCATACTGGTGGTCAGTGAGGTCGTCTTTTCAACATTTTTGTGAGCAAAAAGCCGTTTCGCAAATAAGGAAAAGACACCAGGCTGAAATTGTCATGCCTCTACCCTGTCTCTATTTTGGTTTGGTCAGGGTGTGATTTGGCTGGGCATTCTATGTTCCTTTTTCTATGATTTGTATTTCTGGCTGAAATTGAAGCCTGTCTCTAACATGAACCAGTTGTGTTAAGTGATTGAAGGAAATAAAGGCCCGGGCTATTAATTTAACTTTTTACAGTAATTTACAAAGCATTGGTTGGTTACTTTCTACACCTGCATTGCTTGCTGTTTTGAGGGTTTTAGGCTGGGTTTCTGTACAGCACTTTGAGATATCAGCTGATGTAAGAAGGGCTATATAAAATACATTTGATTGATTTTATGTATTAATGCATTTTGAATAGTATCTGATCCTCCGAACACATCTTCTGTTTTCCTCCTATGGTTTACTATTTAGCATATTTACAGTAACATTCGGAAAGTATTCAGACCACTTGACTTATTTCACATGTTGTTACGTTACAGCCTTATTCTAAAATGGATTTAAAAAAAATCCACATCAATCTATTAACACAATACCCTATAATCACAAAGCAAAAACATTATTCATTTTTATTGTTGCGAATGTAATAAAAAAATACAAAACTGAAATATCTAATTTACGTAAGTATTTCGTCCGTTTCCTATGAGACTCGACATTGAACTCAGATGCATCCTGTTTCCATTGATCATCCTTGAGATGTTTCTACAACTTGTACAGTACATACTGTAGCAGGCAGCTTGACTTTTGAGAAAAGTAAAGTTATTCATAACTATTTTTTATTGTTACTGACTTTTATTACAAAGAAAAACGATGAGTCAGTTTAAACAACAGTGAAATGCAAAGAGCTGTCAAATCAGAACTTGATGATACTGAGAAAAGCTTTCAAGTAAGATTTCACACTGGTTACGAAAATATCCTCAAATGCTGTTTGAAGCGAATAAACATTAAAGGACTATTACACCACTCTCTTTTTTTAACCTAATACTCTTTATGTCTAGCACCAAACCAGTGAAAGAAGTGCATTGGTCTGTGGATAAAAATACTTTTTTTTGGTAAAAAAAAAGAAAAGTCCTACTGTTTGAACCATAGTGTGTCGAAGCTAAATTAAAACAATGTACACAATAATGGCCTACCTGTCACGTTCTGACCCTAGTTCTTTTGTTATTTCTTTGTTTTAGTGTGGTCAGGGCGTGAGTTGGGTGGGTTATCTATGTTCGTTTTTCTATGTTGGTTTGTTCGTTTGGCCTGGTATGATTCTCAATCAGAGGCAGGTGTCGTTAGTTGTCTCTGATTGAGAATCATACTTAGGTAGCCTTTTTCCACCTGGGTTTTGTGGGTGGTTATTTTCCGTTTCAGTGTTTTCACCATTCGGGACTGTTTCGGTTTTCATTTTGTTTCACTTTGTTAGTTTTGTATTTTGTCGTATTCATTCTCATTAAAAGGCATTATGGATACTTACCACGCTGCGCATTGGTCTGACATTTCTTACTCCTCCTCAGATGAGGAGGACGAATTCCGTTACACTACCTAGCATTTTTTTACATGACCCTAAGCATGATGGGATGTTAAAGTCTTATTTAACTCAGGAACCACACCTTCGTGTGAAAGCATCTGCCTTCAATATAATTTGTATCCCTCATTTACTGGAAGTGTTTCCTTTATTTTGGCAGTTACCTATAAACACAGTAAATACATTGAGTGTACAAAACATTAAGAACACCTGCTCTTTCCATGACATAGACTGTCAAGGTCAATCCAGGTGAAAGCTATGATCCATACTTGTTAAATCCACTTCAATCGGTGTAGATGGAGGGGAGGAGACAGGTTAAAGAAGGATTTTTAATCCTTGAGACAATTGATACATGGATTGTGAATGTGTGCCATTTAGCGGGTGAATGGTCAAGACTAAATATTTAAGTGCCTTTGAACAGTGTATGGTAGTAGGTGCCAGGTGCACCGGTTTGTGTCAAGAACTGCAACGCTGCTGGGTTTTTCCACACTCAACAGTTCCCTGTGTGTATCAAGAATGGTCCACCACCCAAAGGACATCCAGCCAACTTGACACAACTGTTGGAAGCATTGGAGTCAACAAGCATGCCTGTGAAATGCTTTCGAAACCTTGCAGAATCCATGCCCCGACGAATTCAGGCTGATTCGACGGTGCAACTCAATAATAGGAAGCTGTTCCTAATGTTTTGTGCACTTAGTGTATATCGCATCGTGTTTGAAAATCACTTTTGACGATGTCAGCGTGTGGAACTGTTTAACTTTTTTTATACAACATAAAAATGTTCCGTTTCCTCACTGGTGCTGGAGATAATGATGCTGTTGAAAATTGGTGGAATTATCCTTTAAGACTGGCTCACCCACTGATTATCTCACTCTGTCTCGCTCTCTCTCTGTCTCGCTCTCTCTCTCTATCTCTCCGTCTCTCTCTATCTCTCCCTCGCTCTCTCTCTCTATCTCTCCCTCGCTCTCTCTCTCTATCTCTCCCTCGCTCTCTCTCTGTCTCGTTCTCTCTCTATCTCTCCCTCGCTCTCTCTCTGTCTCGTTCTCTCTCTCTCTCTCTGTCTCGCTCTCTCTCTCTCTCTCTTCTCTCTCTCTGTCTCGCTCTCTCTCTCGTCTCGCTCCTCTCTGTATGTCTCCTCGTCTCTCTCTGTCTCGTTCTCTCTCTCTATCTCTCCCTCTGCGCTCTCTATCTTTCTCTCCCTCGTTCTCTCTATCTATCTGTCATATCATTGTTTAAAGACGGAAGCTGTCCCACTCTCTCCTTCTTCCCCTTCTATCTCACCTTTCTCTTTCTCTCCCTCCCCCGCTCTTTAAAAAAAATCTCACTCTCCCTTTTTCTCTCTATCTCTCTCTCTGTCATATCATTGTTCAAGAGACGGAAGGTGTCCACTTACCAACGTATCAATCAGCTCTGCTGTAACAGCGCACCTCTTGTATCGTGTGTGGTGTGTGCGTGTGTGTGTATCGTGCTGTGTATGTGTGTGTGTGTGCGTGTGTGTGTGTGGGTGTGTGTGTGCGTGCATGTGCGTGTGTGTGTATCGTGTGTGTGTGTGTGTGCGTGTGCGTGTGCGTGTGCGTGTGTGTGTGTATGTGTGTGTGTGTGCGTGTGTGTGTGTGGGTGGGTCGGTGATGTGCGGGCCATGTGCTCAAGTAGGTGTTGTGTTCGTGTGATGTGTGTAGATGTGTGTGCTGGTGTGCGTGTGCGTGTACGTGTCGGTACGTGGTGTGTGTGTAGTTGTGTGTAGACGTGTGCGTGTTGCGTGTACGTGTACGGTGTACGTGTGCTGTGTGTGTGTGTGGCGTGATCATGAAGTGCGTTGTGGGTGATGGATATCGTGCTGTGTGTGTGCGTGTGCGTGTGAAGTGTGCGTGTGTGTGTGTATGTGTGTGTGTGTGGCGTGTGTGTGCGTGGTGCGGTGGTGTAACGTGTATCGTGTGTGTGTGTGTGCGTGTGCGTGTGCGTGTGCGTGTGTGTGTGTGTGTGTGTGTGTGAGTGTGTGTGTGCGTGCGCGTGTGTATTTCTCACTCTGGTATCACGCTGAGTTGCTGTTTCCATTTCTTATCACCCCTCCAGCGTGTGTTTATCAACTCGGAGGGACAGTTTTCCAGAGACAGAATAATTAAGCCTACTTCTGGGCTCAGTAGAGAATATAGACTGAAAGGGAATTTTTTTAACAGAAATATAGGCTTAAAGACATGCTCCGGAACTTTGGTTCATACATGCATAATCTATGAGCATAATTACTATTTTACTTCACCTAGCAACGAAATAAATCCCTAGTTTGAAAGCAACTGTTCTCTGGAAGATGTTAGGCGCCATTTTCAATTAAAAAAAATTCCCACGTGGGCCAGCCACCCTAGCAATTTGAGTTCCAGCCAATGAGCTTCAGCCCCTCCCCATTTGAGTGCACACACAGCAGAGAGAGTATTCCCGCTGCACCTGCTTTAACATCTGAAAATCTGTGAGACAAATATACTTTGATTTGAGATTGAGTAATGATGTGCTGCACATATCTGCACAGATATGATTTAGTACACAATTTTCGGGGACCAGTTTTGGCTCTTGAACTACTGGCAAAAAAAAAATTTTGCAAATCTTATGGATAGTCTCTTTAATCTCTGTCTGGGAAACCTGGCATGAAGATTCCAGGACCCAGATTAAATAAACCACTGGACAAAAAATGTTTAACAGAGAATAAAATGGTCAACTAAAAATGTTCAACAAGATTCCACTGAAAGTGAATTGTAGAATTAGACTTAATCTGCTAGGAAACCTGCCGCTGAGAGTAATACTGCATTGACTCAACCAGAAAGAAACAGCACATATACAAAAAATACTATAGTATAATATTGTATAAATACTATAGTATTCACTGTAGTGTTTTTGCGATCTAAAGTCAGGAAAAACACTACAGTGAAAACTATAGTATTTACCGTAGTATTTACAGTTAACTATTGAATACATATTGTAGAAAAATAACTGTAGTATACAGTGCCCTTGGAAAGTATTCAGACCTCTTGACTTTCTCCACATTTTGTTACGTTACAGCCTTATTCTAAAATCGATTTAATAAAAACGTTTCCTGAGCAATCTACACACAACACCCCATAATGAGTAAGCGAAAACAGGTTTTCAGACATTTTTGCAAAACATAAAATTTGTGCAATAATTAATTTAATTATAAACAGAAATTTTAAAATAAACAGAAATACCTTATTTACATAAGTATTCAGACCCTTTGCTATGAGACTCTACATTGAGCTCAGGTGCATCCTGTTTCCATTGATCATCCTTGAGATGTTTCTACAACTTGATTGGAGTCCA
>NW_019943035.1:140639-179563 GCF_002910315.2 Salvelinus sp. IW2-2015 | reverse complement strand
AGGAAGAAGAGAAATAAGATAGGGAGGAGAGAGAGACTCAGCAAACATTCTCATCAGAGGATGCAGCGAGGCGAAAGAGACACTCTTGGTCTTATTACCCCTCTACTACCCTGGGCTGTCCCACGATGCACCTTGCTAAAAATTCATGACCTTAGTGCCCTACGGTTTCAGAATGTTGACTTCTAGTTCTGCCAGGGTCTGTGCCTTGTACCTTCCATTGGGGCTCAATCTCAATTACTTCTAATTCTGCCAGGTCTTTCTGCCTCTGCCTTACATTAGTATACTTTTAGATCTGCTATATCTTGCATTACAGCAGGGTCTCAATAGTAAAACTAACCCCTCTCTCGTCTCCTTTTAGACATCTGTATCATCATTACGGCAGAGGTCTCAATAGTATAACTAACCCCCTCTCCTCGTCTCCTTTTAGACATGCTGTCTGGTTAGTGTTATTGGCTTATTTCACTGTAAGCCTCTAGCCCTGCTCACTATACCATATCCAACCTTGCAGTTCCACCACACATATGCGATGCCATCACCTGGTTTCAATATGGTTTCTAAGACAATATCTCTTCTCATCATCACTCAATACCTAGGGTTTACCTCCACTGTATTCACATCCTACCATACCTTTGTCTGTACATTATTCCTTTAAGCTATTTTATCGCCCCCAGAAACGTCCTTTTACTCTCGTTCTAGACGACCAATTCCATAGCTTTAGCCGTACCCTTATCCTATCCCCTCTGTTCCTCTGTGATGTAGAGGTGAATCCAGGCCCTGCATACCTAGCTCCACTCCTATTCCCCAGGCGCTCTCTTTTGATGACTTCGTAACCGTAATAGCCTTGGTTTCATGCATTTAACATTAGAACCGCCTCCCTAAGTTTGTTTTGTTCACTGCTTTAGCACACTCTGCCAACCGCGATGTTTTAGCCGTGTCTGAATCCTGCTTAGAAAGACCACCAAAAATTCTGACAGGTTTTCATCCCCAACTACAAGATTTTCAGACAAGTAAACGGCCAAAGGGGGCGTGTGCAATCTACTGCAAAGATTGCTGCAGAGTTCTGTTTTACTATCCAGGTTTTCCCAAACAATTTGAACTTCTACTTTTAAAATCCACCTCTCTAAAAAACAAGTCTTTCACCGTTGCCGCCTGCTATAGACCCACCCTCTGCCCCCAGCTGTGCCTGGACACCATATGTGAACTGATTGCCCCCATCTATCTTCAGAAGCTCGTGCTGCTAGGCGACCTAATTGACATGCTTAACACCCCAGCAATCCTACAATCTAAGCTTGATGCCCTCAATCTCACAACAATTATCAATGAAACCTACCAGGTACCACCCCAATTCCGTAAACACGGGTACCCTCATAGATATCATCCAACCAAGCTTGCCCTCCAAATACACCTCTGCTTTTTCAACCAAGATCTCAGCGATCACTGCCTCATTGCCTGCATCCGTAATGGTCAGCGGTCAAACGACCTCCACTCATCACTGTCAAACGCTCCCTGAAACACTTCAGCGAGCAGGCCTTTCTAATCGACCTGGCCGAGGTATCCTCGGAAGGATATTGATCTCATCCCGTCAGTAAGGATGCCTGGGATATTTTAAAAAAATGCCTTCCTCACCATCTTGAAATAAGCATGCCCATTCAAGAAATTTAGAACCAGGAACAGATTAAGCCCTTGTTCTCTCCCTGACCTGACTGCCCTTAACCAACAGAAAAACATCATATGGCGTTCTGCATTAGCATCGAACAGCCCCCGGTATATGAAAACTTTTCAGGGAAGCTAGAAACCAATATACACAGGCAGTTAGAAAAGCCAAGGCTAGCTTTTCAAAGCAGAAATTTGCTTCCTGCCAAACACAAATTCAAAAAAGTTCTGGGACACTGTAAAGTCCATGGAGAATAAGAACACCTCCTCCCAGCGTTCCAACTGCACTGAAGATAGGAAACACTGTCACCACCGACAAATCCACTATAATGAGAATTTCAATAAGCATTTTTCTACGGCTGGCCATGCTTTCCACTGCTACCCCTACCCCTGTCAACAGCACTGCCCTCCCCTCTGCCTACTCGCCCAAGCCTTCCCCAATTTCTCTTTCTCCCAAAAAAACATCAGCTGATTTCTGAAAAGCTGCAAAATCTGACCCTTACAAATCACCGGCTAGTAATCTGGACCCTTTCTTTCTAAAACATTGCTGAAATTGTTGCCACCCCTATACTAGCCTTCAACCTCTCTTTCGTGTCGTCTGAGATTCCCAAAGATGGAAAGCAGCTGCGGTATCCCCCTCTTCAAAGTGGGACACTCTTGACGCTAACAGCCTACAGACCTATATCTATCCTACCCTGCCTTTTAAGGTCTTCGAAAGCCAAGTCAACAAACAGATTACCGACCATTTCGAATCCCACCATACCTTCTCCGCTATGCAATCTGTTTCAGAGCTGGTCAGGTGCACCTCAGCCCACGCTCAAGGTCAAAACGATATCTTAACCGCCATCGATAGGAAACATAGACTGTGCAGCCGTATTCATTGACCTGGCCAAGGCTTTGACTCTGTCAATCACCACATCCTCATCGGCAGACTCGACAGCCTTGGGTTTCTCTAAGGATGCCTCGCTGGTGTCACCCAACTACTTCCTGATCTATTCAGTGTTCAAATCGGAGGTCTTGTCGGCCTCTGCTCTCTAGGGGGTGCCACAAGTCATTCTGGACGGACTCCTTGCTTGTATACATCAATGATTGCGCTCCTTCTACTGCTGGTATTCTCTGATCCTCTCTACCGACGCACTATTCTGTATACTTCTGGCCCTTTTGACACTGTGTTAACAACCCTCCAGGCGAGCTAATGCATTACAACTCTCCTTCCGTGCCTCCATTTGCTCTGTAAATACAAGTAAAACTAAATTGCAATGCTCTTCAACCGATCGCGCCTGCACCTTAGCCCGCCTGTCCAAACACACTACTCTGGACGGTCTGACTTAGAATATGTGGACAACTGCAAATACCTAAGGGTCTGGTTAGACGTAAACTCTCTGTCCAGGATCACATCAAACATTCCCAATCCAAAGTTGAAAATCTAGAATTGGCTTCCTATTTCCGCAACAAAGATCCTTCACTCATGCTGCCAAACATACCCTTGTAAAACCTGACCATCTACCAATCCTCGACTTCAGGTGATGTCATTTACAATAATAAGCCTCCAAAACCTACTGCAATAAATTGATTGCAGTTCTATCACAGTGCCATCCGTTTTGTCACCAAAGCCCCATATACTACCCACCACTCCGACCTTGTAGCTCTCGTTGGCTGGCTCGCTTCATTTACTCGTCCCAAAACCACTGCTCCAGGCATCTACAACCCTGTAAGAGTAAAGTCCCCCTTATCTCAGCCTCGCGGTCACCATAGCCACACTAGCTCTAGTTAGCCACCGCGTCCAGCAGGTATATCATGTCTCCTTATACCAGGCCTCGTCTCAATACTCAATACTTCATTATTACCTGGTCTCTGTGCCTTGTAGCTTCCATTAGGCCCCATCTCCAATACTTCTAGTTCTGCCAGTCTCTGCGCCTTGTAGCTTCCATTATGGCCTCATCTCAATACAGAATAGACGTCGTATAAAACACACAGGATAGTACTTCTCCATCTCCACAGAGGAACTCTGAGCTTGTCAGATGACATAGTTCTTGGTACCCCCTGACAAGGCCCTTCTCCCCCGAATGCTCAGTTTGGCGGCGGCACCGCTCTAGGAAGAGTCTTGGTGGTTCCAAACTTCTTCTATTGTTCTGAGACCTGTCAATGCTGCAGACATTTTTGATACCTTCCCCAGATCTGTGCCTCAACACAATCCTGTCTCTAAGCGACAATTCCTTCGACCCTCATGGCGTTTTTGCTCTGACATGCACTGTCAACTGTGGACCTTATGTAGGCAGGTTGTGCCTTTCCAAATCATGCCCAGTCAATTTAATTTACAGATAAAATAGCTTCAAGGAATAATGTACAGACAAAGGTATGGTAGGATGTGAATACAGTGGAGGTAAACCTAGGTATTGAGTGATGATGAGAGAGATATTGTCTCTAGAAACATCATTGAAACCAGGTGATGKCATCGCATATGTGGGTGGTGGAACTGAAAGGTTGGATATGGTATAGTGAGCAGGGCTAGAGGCTCTACAGTGAAATAAGCCAATAAACACTAACCAGAACAGCATGTCTAAAAGGAGACGAGGAGAGGGGGTTAGTTTATACTATTGAGACCCTGCCGTAATGCATGATACAGCATGTCTAAAAGGAGACGAGGAGAGGGGGTTAGTTTATACTATTGAGACCCTGCTGTAATGCAAGATATAGCAGATCTAAAAGTATACTAATGTAAGGCAGAAGGCAGAAAGACCTGGCAGAATTAGAAGTATTGAGATGAGCCCCTAATGGAAGGTACAAGGCACAGACCCCTGGCAGAACTAGAAGTCAACATTCTGAACCGTAGGGCACTAAGGTCATGAAATATTTAGCAAGGTGCATCGTGGGACCAGCCCAGGGTAGTAGGAGGGGTAAATAAAGACAAGAGTGTCTCTTTCGCCTCGCTGCATCCTCTGATGAGAATGTTTGCTGAGTCTCTCTCTCCTCCCATATCTATTTCTCTTCTTCCATCTCTCCCTTTGTCTCTCTTTCCCTCTCTCTCCTTGCATCTTTCCTTTTGTCCTTCCATTTCTCTCTCCCTGCCCCCCCCCTCTCGTTCCCTCTCTCCCCTCCTCGCCTCTTTTTTTCTCTCTCTCTCCCCCTCTCTCTCTCTCTGTATATCCCTCCCTCTCCCCCTTCTCCCCTATCTCCCTTTCCCAGACACAGTGACACTCTGGTTGCTGTCAGAAGAATTTTCTGTCTTCCAGAAAGAAAAGCCTCTGCTTCCATCTGTCTGCCTGCCTCTGTTTCGAGTCTTGGCTTCCCTCCACAGCGATTTTGACTAGATGGTATGCAGCTATGGACAGAATTTACTTTCGTAGCATGTTAGGAGAAAGTTTGCAGCAGGTTAGGATAATTAACGTAGCAGGTTAGGAAAAATAGGTTAAAAAAAATCTAGCTGCATTCAAGTCCTGGCGCGACTTGAACATGCAATGTTTTTTTATCATCGCCGTATACCATCCGTATACCACAACCCTCCACACCTCGGTGCCTCTCTCCTCGCCTCCTAGTATGACTGGGTTTGAATCCGAGACTTGTCTCTACAATATGTTTACAACACACTCAGTATGTCACGTTAGACACAGATCACTACACTTTCAAAGAGTTTTATAGAGAGTTATCTTATATTATTCGATTGATTGCCGTCTCTCATACACACACAATCATGCACACACACGCACGCAGACACACCTACACCTACTGTCACTATCGTCATATAAATAATTGGACCAAGGCGAGTAGTGTTCCACATTTTAATAATAGCGAAACTTCTCAAAACAACAAAGATATAACGATGTGAAATAAGTAGCGCACATAAGCACATATACAAAACAAAATAATATCCCACATCGCAGGTGGGAAAAGGAACACACTAAGTATGATCCCCAATTAGAGGCAACGATTATCAGCTGCCTCCAATTGGGAACCATACANTATCCCACATCGCAGGTGGGAAAAGGAACACACTAAGTATGATCCCCAATTAGAGGCAACGATTATCAGCTGCCTCCAATTGGGAACCATACACACACCAACATAGAACTATAATAACTAGAAACCCCCCTAGTCACGCTCTGACCTAAAACACCATAGAGAACCCCAAGGGCTCTCTATGGTCAGGGCGTGACAGTACCCCCCACCCAAAGGTGCGGACTCCGACTGCAAAACCTGAAACTAGATGGGGAGGGTTAGGGTGGGCAACTAGCGTCGGTGGCGGCTCCGGTGCGGGACATAGCACCCGCTCAGACCCGGATAGTGGACCGTCACCGGAGGCTCTGAACTGTGAACCGTCACTGGAGGTTCCGGGCTGTAGACCGACACTGGAGTCTCCGGACCGTGGACCGTCACTGGAGGACGAGTGCGGGGAGCCGGCACAGGATGTACCGGGCTGGGAAGGCGTACTGGAGGCCTGGTGCGTGGAGCCGGCACAGGTTGCACCGGACTGATGACACGCTCCTCAGGGCGAGTGCGGGGAGCTGGCACAGGACGTACCGGGCTGGGATGGCGCACTGGAGGCCTGGTGCGTGGAGCCGGCACAGGTTGCACCGGACTGATGACACGCTCCTCAGGACGCCTGCGCTGCAGAATACACCTAACCAACACCTCTCTCCGATATCCCTCCTCCAACTGCTCCATCGACTCCCAGACGGTTCCTGGCTCTCTCCTCGGCTCGGCCGACCGCTCCTTGTGCCCCCAACAAAAGAATCTTGGGGTTGCCCTTGTGCTGTTTGTGGCTGCGGACCCCGGCGTCGTCGCTGTCCTCCTTTACTCCTCGGCGACACCCACCAAGGAAGAGTCTCGCATCCACCTAGTATTTCTTCCCATGTCCAACTCTCCTTCACCTCCTGGGCACGCTGCTCCTGGGCACGCTGCTCCTGGGCACGCTGCTCCTGGGCACGCTGCTCCTGGGCACGCTGCTCCTGGGCACGCTGCTCCTGGCACCGCTGCCTCCTGGGCACGCTGCTTGGTCCTGTAATGGTGGGATATTCTGTCACGATCGTCATATGAATAATTGGACCAAGGCGCAGCGTGAGTAGAGTTCCACATTTTAATGATAGTGAAACTTCCAAAACAACAAGATATAACGATGTAGAATACGTAGCGCACCGAAGCACACATACAAAAAAAAACAATATCCCACATCGCAGGTGGGAAAAGGAACACACTAAGTATGATCCCCAATTAGAGGCAACGATTATCAGCTGCCTCCAATTGGGAACCATACACATACACCAACATAGAACTATAATAACTAGAAAAAACCCTAGTCACGCCCTGACCTATTACACCATAGAGAACCCCGAAGGCTCTCTATGGTCAGGGCGTGACACCTATGATCCTTTACTTTACTCGTCTCATTGAACAAGCCACCGTACTGAACTGCCATTTGGGATGCAGCCCAGAATGAAACATCTCCCCAAACTGGTGTACCTTGAAGAACTCTCAGGGGTGCCTTTTGGAACTCTCAAGGGTGTGCCTTTTGGAAATCTCAAGGGTGCCTTTTGGAACTCTCAAGGGTGTGCCTTTTGGAACTCTCAAGGGTGTGCCTTTTGGAACTCTTAAGTTTTGTGTGTGGTGGTTGGGTGCTTTTGGATTTTTGGGGTGTGCTTTGGAACTCTCGAGGGTGTTGTTGATAACTCTCAGGGGTGTGCTTTTGGAAACTCTCAGGGTTTTAATTTGTTTGCCTTGAGGAACTCTCAGTGGGTGCTATGAACTCTCTGGTAATGTTGAG
Source organism: Salvelinus sp. IW2-2015 (assembly GCF_002910315.2). Lineage (NCBI taxonomy): Eukaryota > Metazoa > Chordata > Actinopteri > Salmoniformes > Salmonidae > Salvelinus > Salvelinus sp. IW2-2015. The sequence continues at coordinate 172,152 of NW_019943035.1, read as the reverse complement.
AGAACTCTCAGAGAGAGTGGCCTTTGAAGGAACTCTCAGGGGTGTGCCTTGAGGAACTCTCAGGGGTGTGCCTTGAGGAACTCTCAGGGGTGCCTTTTGGAACTTTTAGGGGTGTGCCTTTTGGAACTCTCAGGGGTGTGCCTTTTGGAACTCTCAGGGGTGTGCCTTTTGGAACTCTCAGGGGTTCCTTTTGGAACTTTTAGGGGTGTGCCTTGAGGAACTCTCAAGGGTGCCTTTTGGAACTCTCTCAGGCGTGCCACAAAAGTTTTCCTAGTCTTGATAATTTTTTGGAACACTCACTTATAAACCTGTACTGTGGAATGTACATGGAATTTTGACATGGGAGCACTAGTGCGGCCAACATGAAAAAAATATTATAGTATACTATGTTTAAATACTATAGTATTCACTGTAGTGTTTTTGGTGAAGTCTGTAGTTTTAAAATTGCAAAACAAATTGTAAGGGTTACTGTAGTATTTACTGTTGTGTCATTATGGAATCAAATCTCATTCAATTCATGGGACCGATATAAGCATTCAGTAAGTGTGGACTCGAAGCTTTGGTTTTAAAGTGTCTGAAAGCTGACCTTCACATCTGAGGTGTTTTAAGGAGACGACGTGTAAAGAAATGTCATGTTCAAAACATTTTTAAATGATTTTTTTTGCTTCACAATTATTTTTAGATACTTTCAGATGATTTGGACATTTGGAACCTATTAAAAAAGTGTAAAAGAAAATAGATTATTTATCAATGTGGATCAAATGAGATGGAGTTCATTACCACAAAAAAATACCTGTCAAGGTCTGCCACAGTTCAAAACAGATTGGTAGCCACTGGACTACAGTGTCCTATCACCATGCAGACCTGAGGTCGAATAATATTTGTAATATTTTAAATACCTTGTGAATTTGCTTTTGTCTATCCTGGATTGCCAGATGAGCGGAGACCAGGGTTCGCAGTTTTTAGGACAAGCTCAATCAAGCCCAGATTATGCGATTTTGAATTGTATTTGAACCCAGGTCTGCTATGCTAACATACAACCGCAGCCTCTATTTTCACCTGTTATTCACACTCTGAAGAGCAAGGCTGTAATTAACATCTAAATTGCAGCTAATACCTCCCTACCCCATAGATTTACATTTCAATTTCCCAGCCAATACTTGCCAGTTAGATTAATAATTATCCCGATCTAAATAAAATCTTTGTAATGCATTGGGTGATTAAGTCATTATCTAGTAATTATGAACAGAGGCAATGTATAAATACATGTGTGAATGCTTAGCTGTGATTGTTCCATTGTCGTTTCAGATTCTGACTTTCCAAGACAAAGACTTACCAACAATACCGGTTGTACATTTTAAATATAGATTTGAATATGCTTTATAGATTTGAACAAAACCTCAAAGTAAATAAACAACCGTTTTAGAAAATCATGAAATAAATGAAATCAATCAATCAATCAATCAATCAATCAATGAATCTATCTATCTATCAATCAATCAATGAATCTATCAATCAATTAATCTATCAATGAATATATCAATCATTCAAAGAATTAAACAATCAATGAATCTGTCAATCAATCAATGAATCTATATATCATTGAATCCATCAATCAGTTAATGAATCTATCAATCAAACACATAATCTACCAATCAAATAATCAATGAATCAATCAATAAATCAATCAATAAATCAATCTATCTATCTATATATCAATGAATCCATCAATCAGTTAATGAATCTATCAATCAATCAAATAATCTACCAATCAAATAATCAATGAATCAATCAATAAATCAATCTATGAATCTATCAATCAATCAATCTATATATCAATGAATCTATCAATCAATTACTTTATCTGTCAATCAATCAATGAATCCATATATCAATGAATCTATCAATCAATGGGTGAATCAATCAATCAATCAACATAACTAAGTCATAAGAAATCATATACCCAAGCAATCAATCGATCAAAAAAATCAATAGTCACGAATACCGATTGGCTGGTGTCTTACCTTGACTGAAGGTGTCGATGGAGTCGTTCCCTTTGCCCAGGTTGATGAGGTAACCATGCTTGGGTTCCGTGGTGACGTGGAACACTAAGGAAGCCGGAACGCTGTCCCTGTCTAACGCCCGTAGAACCTTGGACGTCACGGGGAACCCCAGGTGCCCCGTGGACAGGATCCTCAGTGTCGGGGCGCCCTTATTCACCACCAGCTGGGGGACATCGTTATCTATGGCCACCACCGTGATCTTAATCGTCTGTGGGCGCCGTGTCTCGAACACCGTGTCGGGGAACACGAAGAAGTCAGTGTGCGTCCCGTCGGTCATAGTAAATGAGAAGGAGTCTTCGGAGGTCTCGGTGCCATCGTGTTTGTAGCTGATGAGGTTCTCGCTGAGGTCTTGCTTGGTGAAGATGGTGACCGGTGAGGTGTGGTTATAGAGGAGTTTGCCGTGCACCGGTGGTTGGGTGACGGTGAACTTCAACAACAGGTCAGCTGTGTACTGGTCCTCTGCCGTCAGCTCGAATGGAGTGAGGAGTTTACTCTGCCCCTCGGTGACCACAAGTCCGTGAAACGTTAAAACTGGTTTCTTGTTATCCACTTCCACGATAGCGACTCGGAACGTACGGAACACCGGGTTGTAACCGTCGGTTACCTCAAACTCGAAACTGTCCATCTTGACTTCGTCGTCCGAGGTATGGATGTAGTAGACTTTACTGCCAGCCAGCTGGAGTTGGGTGAATGACACGATGGGGATCCCCGGTGTATCAGTACATTCCAGGTGTCCTCTAACTGGAGCTCTGGTGATGGTGAACACCAAACGTTCATCTGGACTGTTGAGATCGCTAGTACTGAGAAGATCTGTGGTCAATGTCACTCTACCGCCTTCCTTCAGAGAGACTCCCTTGCTGACCACGTCTGGGGAGACCATGTCGATGGCCCTGATGGTGATGTAGAAATAACGATCGATCAGATGGTTCATGCCGTCGGTGACGTCGAACTTGACCAGGTCACAGATGCCTTCCTGACCAATGTGTGTGTAAACGATCAACCTTTTGTCCACATCCCTCTGTGTGAAATTCATGCCTAACATGATGTTCTCCAGAGAACCAGATGCGGTTTTCCTCTGAAGAACACCCTGAACAGGACCGAAGCGGATCACATAGCTCAACGCTCCATCGTCTGAGTCTAGATCGGTGGCTTTGAGGACCTTGTTGTTGATCTCTTTCGCCTCACCTACTTCTACCTCCAGACCGACATTAACCAGCATTCTCGGTGTCTCGTCGTCGAGGGCGATGATTATAACCATGGCCGTTTTCTCTACCGAATATTTCCCATCTGTTAGAATGACGTCGAAGCTGTCCTCGGTGGTCTCAGAGTCGTCATGTACGTAGATGAAACTGGAAGCTTCCCTGATCTGCTCTAAGGTGAAGTTTATGACTGGGACTGAGCCTGTGGCTAGCTGGTTGAGGATGAAGCCGTGTTTGGGCAGTTTGGAGATGATGAATGTCAGCTCCTCTGCTGGGATATCAGTGTCTGCTCCGTTCAGGAGATGAGTGTCTATGACTATATTCATCCCCTCTATCACAACTATCTCCCTCAAGTAAATCTCTGGCTTTTCATCATTAGCCGGAATAATCACAATAGGGAAGAAATGCCTTTTTGAGAAGTTGATACCGTCGGAGCATCTAAATGTGAACCTGTCCTCTACGGGTTCTAACCCCTTGTGGATACTCTGAACATAATATATATGTCCTTCTCTGATGTCTCTAATGTAGAAGGCGCTGACTGCTGTCCCTGAACGTGAACTCTCTGATCCAGGAGCTGGGGAGACGTTCTCCACATAACCAGACGTGGGCTGGACGATGATGGTGCAGAGAATATCGTCACTGGTTGTGTCTTTGTCTTCGGCCTTTAAATACTGTGCTCCGATGGCATACTTCTCTCCTTCAACAACGATGAACTGGTCACTTACGGTTACCTCAGGGGCCTGGTTGTCAACGGGGATGATTGTGACGCGAACGTGGACACCGTTGACCTTGTTCCTGCCCACTGACCAATCATCTGACATGTCAGTTAGGGTGAGGTTGAAGCTGTCCTTGATGGACGTCAGCCCAATCTCTCCGCCGGTGTGGGCGTACACCACTAAACCGTTGATGATGTCGGTTTGGGTGAACTTCACGGCATGCGCCCCAGCAACCAGGATGACACCAAACATGGGCGCGTTCTCGATGATGAAGGTCAGCTGGAGGTCGTCGGTGTCCTCGTCCCATCCCTGGAGGAAACTCGTCGTGATCTCCATAGCTCCATTCTCTAAGACGTCCATGTGTGAACAGACCGTTCCGGCCGGCAAACTGACAGTCGGCGTCTCGTCGTCAACGGGCTTCACGACGACTCTGACTTTAACCGTGATGACGTGGATTCCATCGCTGACGTCGAGTTGGAACACGTCGCTCACCGTCTTGTCGCCGTTTTGGACGTATGTGATCTTCCTGTCCGAGATGTCCTCTAGGTAGAAAGCTCCCCCTTTGGGTAGGTCTGAGAAGGCATGCTGGACTTGGCCGTGCTGCGGAGGCTGGCTGAGGGTAAACGATATCTGTTTACTGTCTGTGTCTGGGTCTGATGTGTCCAACTCAGCACTGGATATCACATGCACGCCTTGCTCAAACACAGAAAAGCCAGTGTTAGTGATCTGTGGTGGTTTGTTGTCAACTGGCTGGAGGAAAATCCTGAAAGCCCCCTCGATGCTATTCCCGGCCGTATCTTCGACAGAGAACCGGAACTGGAGGACATGAGCCGTGATGCCCAGCTCCTGATCGGGAGGACTGTAGGATATCTTGTGGTGATTGACCTGAGCCTGCGTGAACTCGTTGACCTCAGTGTCGGGGCTCTCGGTCAGAACAATGGACCCGAACACCACCGGGCTGTTCTTGTCTGTGTCTGTTGGCGGCTGGATCACTGTATATTTCAGGTCGCGGTCTTCAGAGTCTAGATCGGTGTACAGAAGCATGTTCTTACCGAAATGAGTCAGCTGGTACTCCTGAACAGTCACTTGGAGCGTAGTACCAGGAAAAAGCTCAGGGGGAACGTCGTCGATGGGTAGAACCCTGATGATGAACGTGCTCTCGCCCGATTCGTTAGGCGGGTCATTGTCATCATGGACTTTGAACACAAACTGGTCTATGACTGTGTCAGTGTTATGTGGTCCGGTGTGTTTATAGAACACCTTCCCCTCTGTGATGTCTTTCTGCAGCCACTCTGTCACCTCCTTCTCATACACCTCATCCTCAGCGTTGAACTTCCACGACTCGGGGTCCTCTGGGGCGTCGGACTGCCTGAGCAGCAACCCCCCGATGGTCGAGAATGGCGGCTCGATCATGAATTTGATCGTGGAATCTTCTGAGTCGATGTCAGCGGCGCTGAGCATCAGAGGAGAGATGGCCGTAATCTGGTTCTTGAAGAGCACAAGACCAGTGTTGACGTTGATGATGGGAGGCTCGTCGTCCATGGGAACAATCGTCAAGGGAAACAGGAACTCCACCTGAGAGAGAAAGAGAGAGAGAGAGAGGTTTATTTCAATAAGGTCTATAGAAATACACAATACACTGGATCCCCATCTTATTACTAACAACAGCGACACCGCAACATACTTAAAAGCGTAGGTGTTGGACTGATAAAGTATGAATGAAAAGAACACAAATTGGTGTTGTCATTAAGGTGGTAAAGCCTTGTTCAAGCCAGAATGGCCGACAGGGCAGGAGAGTACCTCCTGTTTTTGTAGCGTGAGGAAGCTTAATGTACATGTACAACCCCTTGACAGGACGCTAGTCTATCACATTGCCAAGCAGAGAAGCATTGGGACGCAAGCCTTCCAAATGGGCTAAATGCCTTTTACGCTCGCTTTGAGAAAAGCATCACTGAAGCATGCATGAGAGCACCAGCTGTTCCGGACGACTGTGTGGTTACGCTTTCCTGAGCAAGACCTTTTAACAGTCAAATTAAAAATCATAATATTACAAGTGTTATACATTGGTTTAAAGATTAACTTCTTGTTAATCCAGCCGCTGTGTCAGATTTCAAATAGGCTTTACGACGAAAGCATACCATGCGATTATCTGAGGACAGCGCCCCGTTTACAAAAGCATACAAACATTTTACAGCCAAGTAAAGGAATTACAAAAGTCAGAAATAGCGATAAAATGTATCACTTACCTTTGATGATCTTCATAAGGTTGCAGTCACAAGAGTCCCTGTTACACAATAAATGTTTGTTTTGTTCGATAAAGTCCCTCTTTATGTCCCAAAAACTCAGTTTTGTTGACGCGTTTTGTTCAGTAATTCACTGGCTCAAAGGCGCTCACAACATGCAGACGAATACATCCTAATAGTAACGGTAAAGTTTGTCGAAACATGTCAAACGATGTTTATAATTAATCCTAAGGTTGTCTATTGTCTAACTAATCGATAATGTTTCAACTGGACAATAGCGTCTTCAATAGAAAGGAAAAACAGCGAAAGGCGCGCAATCGGTCAAGCGCGGAAACTAGCTCTGGTTCATTCTAGAGTCCACATAGAAAATGGTCTCATTCTTCCTAATTTTTCCGAATACAAGCCTGAAACAATGTCTAAAGACTGTTGACATCTAGTGGAAGCCATAGGAACTGCAATCTGGGTCATAACCATCAATTGAAAAGTACCCACATCAAAAATATCCCACTTCCTGGATGGATTTTCACAAGGTTGCAGGGCCAGACGGATTACCAGGACGTGTACTCAGAGCATGCGCTGACCAACTGGCATTTTCAACCTCTCCCTGACCGTCTGTACTATCTTCATGTTTGAAGCATACCACCATAGTCCCTGTGCCCAAGAAAGCATAGGTAACCTGCCTAAATGACTACCGCCCAGTAGCACCCACGTCGGTAGCCACGAAGTGCTTTGAAAGGCTGGTCATGTCTCACATCAACACCATCATCACAGAAACCCTCGATCCACTCCAATTTGCATACCGCCCCAACAGATCCACAGATAATGCAAACCTAATGGCACTCCACACTGACCTCTCCCACCCGGACAAAGGGAACATCTATGTCAGAATGAAGATCATTGACTACAGCTCAGCATTTAACACCATACTACCCTCAAAGCTCATCACTAGCCTAAGTACCCTGGGACTAAACACCTTCCTCTGCAACTGGATTCTGGACTTCCTGACGGGCCACACCCAGGTGAAATGGGTAGGCAACAACACATCTGCCATGCTGATCCTCAACACGGGGCCCTCTCAGGGGTTCAAGCTTAGTCCCATCCTGTACTCCCTGATCACCCACAACTGCATGGCCAAGCACGACTTCAACAGCATCATTAAGTTTGTTGACAACACAGCGGTGGTAGGCCTGATCACCGACAACGATGAGACAGACTATAGGGAGGAGGTCAGAGACCTGGCAGTGTGGTGCCAGGACAACAATCTCTCCCTCGACATGAGCAAGACAAAGGTGATGATCGTGGACTACAGGAAAAGGAGGGCCGAACACGCCCCTATTCACTTCGACAGGGCTGTAGTGAAGCGGGTCAAGAGTTTCAAGTTCCTTGGTGTCCACATCACCAACAAACTATCATGGTCCAAACACACCAAGAAAGTTGTGAAGAGGGCACGACATTGCCTTTTTCAACCTCAGGAGACTGAAAAGATTTGTCATGGGTCCCCAGATCCTCAAAAACGTCGAGAGAGAGGATCCTGACCGGTTGCATCACCGCCTGGTATGGCAACTGCTCTTGAACTGAGCATAAGGCCCTACAGAGGGTAGTGTGTACAGCCCAGTACATCACTGGGGCCAAGCTTCCTGTCTTCAAGGACCTACAAGGACCTACAGTTGAAGTCAGAAGTTTACATCCACTTAGGTTGGAGTCATTAAAACTTGTTTTTCAACCACTTCAACCATTAATTGTTAACAAACTATAGTTTTGACAAGTTGGTTAGGACATCTACTTTGTGAATGACACAAGTAATTTTGCCAACAATTGTTTACAGACAGATTATTTCACTTTTAACTCACTGTATCACAATTCCAGTGGGTCAGTAGTTTACATACACTAAATAGACTGTGCCTTTAAACAGCTTTGAAAATTCCAGAAAATTATGTCGCGGCTTTAGAAGCTTCTGATAGGCTAATTGACATAATTTGAGTCAATTGGAGGTGTACCTGTGGATGTATTTCAAGGCCTACTTTCAAACTCAGTGCCTATTTGCTTGACATCATGGGGAAATCAAAATAAATCAGCCAAGACCTCAGAAAAAGATGGTGGACCTCCACAAGTCTAGTTCATCCTTGGGAGCAATTTCCAAATGCCGGAAGGTACCACATTCATCTGTACAAACAATAGTACGCAAGTATAAACACCATGGGACCACGCAGCCGTCATACCACTCCGTTCTGTCTCCTAGAGATGAACATACTTGGTGAGAAAAGTGCAAATCAATCAAAGAACAACAGCAAAGGACCTTGTGAAGATGCTAGAGGAAACGTGTACAAAAGTATCTATATCCACAGTAAAACGAGTCCTACATCTACATAACCTGAAAGGCCGCTCAGCAAGGAAGAAGCCACTGCTACAAACCGCCATAAAAAAGCCAGACCAGGGTTTGCAGTTGCACATGGGGACAAAGAATTGTAATTTTTTGAGAAATGTCCTTTGGTCTGATGAAACAAAAATAGAACTGTTTGGCCATAATGATCATCGTTATGTTTGGATGAAAAAGGGGTATGCTTGCAAGCCGAAGAACACCATCCCAACCGTGAAGCACGGGGGTGGCAGCATCATGTTGTGGGGGTGCTTTGCTGCAGGAGGGACTGGTGCACTTCACAAAATAGATCAAAATAGGCATCATGAGGCAGGAAAATTATGTGGATATAATGAAGCAACATCTCAAAACATCAGCCAGGAAGTGAAATCTTGGTCACAAATGGGTCTTCCAAATGGACAATGACCCCAAGCATACTTCCAAAGTTGTGGCAAAATGGCTTAAGGACAACAAAGTCAGTTAGGATCATGACTTTATTTTTACAATATGAAATGTCAGAATAATAGTAGATAGAGTTATTTATTTCAGCTTTTATTTCTTTCGTCACATTCCCTGTGGGTCAGAAGTTTACATACACTCAATTAGTATTTGGTAGCATTGCCTTTAAATTGTTTAACTTGGGTCAAACGTGTCAGGTAGCCTTCCACAAGCTTCCCACAATAAGTTGGGTGAATTCTGGCCAATTCTTCCTGACAGAGCTGGTGTAACTGAGTCAGGTTTGTAGGCCTCCTTGCTCGCGCACACTTTTTCAGTTCTGCCCACACATGTTCTATAGGATGAGGTTAGGGCTTTGTGATGGCCACTCCAATACCTTGACTTTGTTGTCCTTAAGCCATTTTGCCACAACTTTGGAAGTATGCTTGGGGTCATTGTCCATTTGGAAGTCTAATCATCATCTGTCTATAAACAACTGTTGGAAAAATGTTTTGTGTCAGACACAAAGGTGATGTCCTAACCGACTTGCCAAAACTATAGTTTGTTAACAAGAAATTTGTGGAGTGGTTGAAAAATGAGTTAATGACTCCAACCTAAGTGTATGTCAACTTCCGACTTCAACTGTAGCCTCGCTATTGATATTTTATTGTTACTTTTTAAAAAATAAATTATTTACTATTAAAAATAATTAAAAAATTGTAAATATTTTCTTAACTCTATTTCCATAAAACTGCATTCCATAAAACTGCAACCCCAAACCTTCCAATCTGAAGGAGGACACTCTAACCACAAGGCCACTGAGTTGTTCATGAAAGACAGTAATTGGGAGCATATGCAGGCTTTTCTGTTCTTTTTCAATAAGGTAACATTACATGGTATCAATAGCAATGAATGCTGAATTATTTGATACAATTAAACATTTTCATAAATAAGATAAATACCTGGTTCTTGCCATCTGTCATTCTAAAGATGATGTTGTCACTGTACGTGTCGCTGCCGTCGTGTTGGTAGATGACCACACCCGTATTCAGGTCGGCAGCCGTGAAGTACTTCCTGCGCGACCCCAGGACTGTGAGGTCGCCGTGGCGGAGCCCGTCGACGACGGTTACCGTAACACCGTCCAGGTCGTCCTCGTCACTGATCTCCAGGTTGTGGGTAGAGAAAAGGGGGCGGGACTGACCTTCGTAAAGCAGCTGACCCGTGTTCCGCGTCACGACCGGCGCCAGAGAGTTAATCGGCTTCACCACAATCATGAACGCAAAGGGGTCCGAGACTGCCACGTCCGGATCCACCACCTCAAACTCTATCTGAAATATCCTCTCCGTGTCTGAGTCCAGGGAGGGGGGCTTGTAAGCTATTTTCAGGTCCCGTAGGTCTCTCTGATAAAACGAGGTGATGGGTAGGTTCCTGTCATCCGTGCTAACTATATAACCATCCTCATAAGAGAGGGGGGAGGTGATGTTGAAGATAAGTTCATCAGGGTTCGACTCAAGGTCCTCCGCAGCCAGCATGTCAGTGGTCAGAGCTGTCATCACAAACTGACTCACCTCCATCATCAGCATTGCCATGAAGCTGGGTTTAGGAGGAGTGTTCGCCTCTCCCTCCTTGATATGGATCATCAGTTGGAAATACTCCTCTTTTATTATGTTTCCCTCTTTATCACATAGTTCAACAACCATGGGCACATAGTCTCTGTTGGGGGATTTGTGAACAAACGTGTGCTCATAACGGATGTCAGATTGGATGAATTCGTCACAGTCCATAATTTTAGTGAGGCCATCATCTACAAGTCTTCCGTACTTGGGGAGAGCGCTACCACTCGCTAAAGAATTCACCTTGCATTTTTTAGAGTTTCTGTCATAAGTGAATTCCAAAATCTTTTTATCAATGGCATTACTAACGCCGTTCAATTTAACAACGGTCAGGGGCATGTTTTTGGTGAGAACCTCCAGTTGCATAAAAACCACCTCTACCTCCGTCATGAATGGGATGATAACGGTTTCGGTTTGAGTATCATACCTGAGCTGTAGCCTCACTCTGTCCTTAGCCAGGCTCCTCGAGCCGAAGTGGGAGTAGGTGACGTCGTTGGGACCGAAATCACACGGAAACTTTTTGGGAGACAGGTGTCCGGGTCTCTGGGAATGCGGCTGGTTATCCAGAACGGTGATGCTGCACCGGTCCCCCGGTTGCGTTTGAATCACCAAATCATTGACAGGATCAATGAAAACGGATCTCCCGAAAGGCACGCGTATTCCGTTATTTGCCACCAGTATCGCATCCTCAGACAGTTCTGACCTCAACGGGAATGATAATCCGTAGCTATCTGGGAGCTGTGCCACGCGGCTACCTGACAGCGACGCGGCAAGGAGGATAAATCTATAAAAAAGTAGCATAGTGGGAGTCAGGAGATATAATCCAACACAAACGCTTTTAAACGGTATGTTTTGGAGAAGTGTCCGGTCTGTTGTTGGTATCCTATCCTACAGTTAAAATCCGTTACAGAAGGGGAGACAGAAAAATGAATGAGAGACGGAGTGAAAATCCATACATGCATCAACGTGACAGAGCGGCATTCTCAATGAGACATTTGGGCGCACAGTTTTAACTTCAGGCACTTGGGGACCAGTGTGTGAGAGCTCCCGCCCACCTCCACAGGCTATTGGATGATTGTGAGGAAGGAATGCGCGAGGGAGACTGTGAATATGGTTATTGCTATCAGGGATCCTTGGGACGTCCATACCCTAAAATCTAAAAAAAAAACTTAACCCCTACTCTTACCCTAAATTTAACAGTAATCATAACCCTTACCTAACCTTCAACCTAACCTTAACCCTTACCTTAACCATTTTCAATTATTTCAACTTCAATGGGGGTAAGGACTTCCCAAGAAGCCTGGATAGAAAAGACCCTGTGAATAGACAGAGGTGACACCCAAGAAGAAAGGAGGAAACTAGAAAAATACTGTGAATGAAGGAAAAAGTCATATGCAAATAGGCCTGCATGGGTGTTCAAAAATGTCCCGTTTCAGTAGCCTACAACATTTCAATGTTCTAACACTGTTGGGTTTGTTGATGACTGTAGGTCTACATAGCCTACAACATTTCAATGTTCTAACACTGTTGGGTTTGTTGATGACTGTAGGTCTACATAGCCTACAACATTTCAATGTTCCAACACTGTTGGGTTTGTTGATGACTGTAGGTCTACATAGCCTACAACATTTCAATGTTCCAACACTGTTGGGTTTGTTGATGACTGTAGGTCTAAATAGGCTACAGATTGTTCTAAATAAACCAAAACCCAGCGTTCAGTAATAGGCTTGGAAGGGCACTCAACACGCTCGGCGCTGACACAGATTACTGATGATTGGCTGAAAGAAATTAATAATATGAACCTTTCTGGGAGCTGTTTTTGTTAGATTTCATTGCAGCTTTTGATATCATTGATGGGGAAATCTATTTACTGAAAAAAACGTTAAGTGTTATGGATTTACATCCTCTGCCTTATCATGGATTGAGAGTTACCTAGCTAATAGAACACAGAGTTACCTATCTAATAGAACACAGAGTTACCTAGCTAATAGAACACAGAGTTACCTATCTATTAGAACACAGAGTTACCTATCTATTAGAACACAGAGTACCTACTAATAGAACACAGAGTTACCTATCTATTAGAACACAGAGTTACCTAGCTAAATAGAACACAGTTACCTAGCTAAATAGACCACAGAAGTTACCTAGCTAATAGAACACAGAGTTACCTAGCTAATAGAACACAGAGTTACCCTATCTATTAGAACACCAGAGTTACCTAGCTAAAGACCACAGAGTTACCTATCTAATAGAACACAGAGTTACCTAGCTAATAAAACACAAGTTACCTATCATTAGAACACAGAGTTACCTAGCTAATAGAACACAGAGTTACCTAGCTAATAGAACACAAGAGTTACCTATCATTAGAACACAGAGTTACCTAGCTAATAGAACACAGAGTTACTATCTATTAGAACACAGAGTTACCTATCTAATAGAACACAGAGTTACCTAGCTAATAGAACACAGAGTTACCTATCTAATAAGAACACAGAGTTACCTATCTAATAGAACACAGAGTTACCTAGCAATAGAACACAGAGTTCCTATCTAATTTAGAACACAGAGTTACCTAGCTTAATAGAACACAGTTACCTATATTAATAAAACACAGAGTTACTAGCTAATAAAACACAGAATTACCAGCTAATAGAACACAGTTACCTAACTAATTAGAAACCAGAGATATCATCAATAGATACACAGATGTTACCTATCTAATAGAACACAGAGTTACCTAGCTAAGAGAACACAGAGTTACCTATCTATAGAACACAGAGTTACCTAGCTAATAGAACACAGAGTTACCTAGCTAATAGAACACAGAGTTACCTAGCTAATAGAACACAGCGTTATCCTATCTAATAGAACACAGAGTTACCTATCTTTAGAACACAAGACCTATCTAATAGAACACAGAGTTACCTAGCTAATAGAACACAAGTTACCTATCTAATACAAACACAGAGTTACCTAGCTAATAGAACACAGATTACCTAGCTAAAGAACACAGAGTTACCATCTAATAGAACCAGAACGAGTTACCTATCTATTAGAACACAGAGTTACCTATCTAATAGAACACAGAGTTACCTATCTAATAGAACACAGAGTTACCTATCTAATAGAACACAGAGTTACCTATCTAATAGACACAGAGTTACCTATCTAATAGAACACAGAGTTGCCTATCTAATAAAACACAGAGTTACCTATCTATATAGAACACAGAGTACCTATCAATAGAAACAGAGGGTTTATTTAATAAAAGCCTCTCTAATGCAAGTTCAGTTGAGTATGGTGTACCGCAGGGCAGCCGGCTAGGGCCATTATTGTTTTCTGTTTTTACTAATGACCTTCCACTGACCTTGAATAAAGCCTGCATGCCTATGTACACTGACGACTCAACCATATACAGGTCGACTGCAACAGGAAAGTAAATAACTGACGCCCTTAACATATAGCTTCGGTCAGCTTTAGAATGGGTAACTAGCAATAGGCAGGTGCTAAATATCTCAAGAACTAAAAGTATAAATATTTTGGACACTCACTAAACCATTAACCTATCTAAATCAAATCAAATCAAATGTTATTGGTCACACATACACATGGTTAGCAGATGTTAATGCGAGTGTAGCGAAATGCTTGTGCTTCTAGTTCCGACCGTGCAGTAATATCTAACAAGTAATCTAACAATTTCACAACAACTATCTTATACACACAAGTGTAAAGGAATGAATAATAATATCTACATATAAAGATATGGATGAGCGATGTGGCCGAACGCATAGGCAAGATGCAGTAGATGGTATCTAGATACAGTATATACAGAAGAAGATTAGTAATGTAGGCTATGTAAACATTATTATAACGTGGCATTGTTTAAAGTGACTAGTGATACATTTATTACATCCAATTTTTTATTATTAAAGTGGCTAGAAGATTTGAGTCAGTATGTTGGCAGCCGCCACTCAATGTTAGTGGTGGCGTTTAACAGGTCTGATAGCCTTGAGATAGAGAAGCTGTTTTTCAGTCTCTCCGGTCACAGTTTTGATGCACCTGTACTGACCACACCTTTTGGATGATAGCGGGGGTGAACAGGCAGTGGCTCGGGTGGTTGTTGTCCTGATGATCTTTTTGGCCTTCCTGTGACATCGGTGCGTAGTGTCCTGGAGGGCAGGTAGTTTGCCCCCGGTGATGCGTTGTGCAGACCTCACTACCCTCTGGAGAACCTTCCGGTTATGGGCGGACCAGCTGCCGTACCAGGCGGTGATACAGCCCGACAGGATGCTCTCGATTGTGCATCTGTAAAAGTTTGTGAGTGTTTTTGGTGACAAGCCACATCTCTTCAGCCTCCTGAGGTTGAAGAGGCGCTGTTGTGCCTTCTTCAACACGCTGTCTGTGTGGGTGGACCTTTTCAGTTCGTCCGTGATGTGTACGCCAAGGAACTTAAAACTTTCCACCTTCTCCACTGCTGTCCCGTCGATGTGGATAGGGGCTGCTCCCTTTACTGTTTCCTGAAGTCCACGATCATCTCCTTTGTTTTGTTGACGTTGAGTGTGAGGTTATTTTCCTGACACCACACTACGAGGGCCCTCACCTCCTTCCTGTAGGCCGTCTCGTCATTGTTGGTAATCAAGCCCACTACTGTTGTGTCGTCTGCAAACTTGATGATTGAGTTGGAGGCGTGCATGGCCACGCGGTCGTGGGTGAACAGGGAGTACAGGTGAGGGCTGAGAACGCACCCTTGTGGGGCCCCAGTGTTGAGGATCAGCGGGGTGGAGATGTTGTTACCTACCCTCACCACCTGGGGGCAGCCCGTCAGAAAGTCCAGGAACCAGTTGCACAGGGCGGGGTCGAGACCCAGGGTCTTGAGCTTAATGACGAGGTTGGAGTGTACTATGGTGTTAGATCTATTATTGAATAATGTGGCGATTGAGCAAGTCAAGGAGACTAAACTTTTTGATGTAACGCTAGATAGCAAGCTGTCATAGTCAAAATATATTTATATTTTACCTTTATTTAACCAGGTAGGCTAGTTGAGAACAAGTTCTCATTTACAACTGCGACCTGGCCAAGATAAAGCAAAGCAGTGCAACACAAACAACAACACAGAGTTACACATTGAATCACAAACATACAGTCAATAATACAATAGAAAAAGTATATATACAGTGTGTGCAAATGATGTAGGATAAGGGAGGTAAGGCAATGAATAGGCCATAGTGTCTAAATAATTACAATATAGCAATTAAACACTGGAGGGATAGATGTGCAGAAGATGAGTGTGCAGGCAGAGATACTGGGGTTAAAAAGAGCTAAATAAATAAAATAAATAACAGTATGGGGATGAGGTAGTTGGATTGGCTATTTACAGATAGGCTATGTATAGGTGCAGTGATCTGTGAGGTGCTCTGACAGCTGGTGCTTAAAGCTATAAAAAAATATATATACTCAATGGTTTCTAAAATGGGAAGAGGTCTGTCCATGATAAGGAGTTGCTCTAAATCAACCAGGCAGGTCAAACAGGCCCTAGTTTTGTCTCACCTGGATTACTGCCCAGCGGTATGCATGTCAGTCTCTCCTGGCTCAAAGTGGAGGAGAGATTGAGGTGCATCTCTATTGGTCTTTGTGTGAGGTGTTGATGGATGAAAGGTACCGAACTGTCTGTTCAAGCAGTTGGCCCATGGATCGGACACTCATCGGTAAAACACAAGAAACATTCAGCAAGAGGTCTCTTCACAGTCCCAAGGTCCAGAACAGAGGCAGGGAAACACACAGTATTACATAGAGCCATGACTAAATGGAACTCTGCCACGCCAGGTACTGTAACTCAAGATAGCAATAAAACAGATTCCAAAACCAGATTAAAGAACACCTTACAGCACGACGGGGACTGTGAAGAGACACAAGCATTTTATATACAGTGGGGAGAACAAGTATTTGATACACTGCCGATTTTGCAGGTTTTCCTACTTACAAGGCATGTGGAGTTCTGTAATTTTTATCATAGGTACACTTCAACTGTGAGAGACGGAATCCAGAAAATCACATTGTATGATTTTTAAGTAATTTATTTGCATTTTATTGCATGACATAAGTATTTGATCACCTACCAACCAGTAAGAATTCCGGCTCTCACAGACCTGCTTCTTTAAGAAGCCCTCCTGTTCTCCACTCATTACCTGTATTAACTGCACCTGTTTGAACTCGTTACCTGTATAAAAGACACCTGTCCACACACTCAATCAAACAGACTCTCCAAGCCTCTCCACAATGGCAAGACCAGAGAGCTGTGTAAGGACATCAGGGGTAAAATTGTAGACCTGCAAAAGGCTGGAATGGGCTACAGGACAATAGGCAAGCAGCTTGGTGAGAAGGCAAAACTGTTGGCGCAATTATTAGAAAATGGAGAAAGTTCAAGATGACGGTCAATCCACCTTTGCCTGGGGCTCCATGCAAGAATCTCACCTCGTGGGGCATCAATGATCATGAGGAAGGTGAGGGATCAGCCCAGAACTACACGGCAGGACCTGGTTAATGACCTGAAGAGAGCTGAGACCACAGTCTCAAAGAAAACCATTAGTAACACACATACGCTGTCATGGATTAAAATCCTTGCACGCACGCAAGGTCCCCTGCTCAAGCCAGCACATGTCCAGGCCCTTCTGAAGTTTGCCAATGACCATCTGGATGATCCAGAGAGGAATGGGAGAAGGTCATGTGTCTGATGAGACAAAAATAGAGCTTTTTGGTCTAAACTCCACTCGCCGTGTTTGGAGGAGAAGAAGGATGAGTACAACCCCAAGAACACCATCCCAACCGTGAAGCATGGAGTGTGGAAACATCATTCTCTGGGGATGCTTTTCTGCAAAGGGGACAGGACGACTGCACCGTATTGAGGGGAGGATGGATGGGGCCATGTATCGCGAGATCTTGGCCAACAACCTCCTTCCCTCAGTAAGAGCATTGAAGATGGGTCGTGGCTGGGTCTTCCAGCATGACAACGACCCGAAACACACAGCCAGGGCAACTAAGGAGTGGCTCCGTAAGAAGCATCTCAAGGTCCTGGAGTGCCCTAGCCAGTCTCCAGACCTGAACCAAATAGAAAATCTTTGGAGGAAGCTGAAAGTCCGTATTGCCCAGCGACAGCCCCGAAACCTGAAGATCTGGAGAAGGTCTGTATGAGGAGTGGGCCAAAATCCCTGCTGTAGTGTGTGCAAACCTGGTCAAGAACTACAGGAAACGTATGATCTCTGTAATTGCAAAACAAAGGTTTCTGGTTACCAAATATTAAGTTCTGCTTTTCTGATGTATCAAATACTTATGTCATGCAATAAAATGCAAATGAATTACTTAAAAATCATACAATGTGATTTTTGTTTTAGATTCCGTCTCTCACAGTTGAAGTGTACCTATGATAAAAATTACAGACCTCTACATGCTTTGTAAGTAGGAAAACCTGCAAAATCGGCAGTGTATCAAATACTTGTTCTCCCCACTGTATTTAGTATTGTATTCTGTATTGTATTATGTATTGTTATGTGTTGAATTATGTATAGTATTTTGTATTGTAGTATATATTGTATTATGTATTGTAATATGTATTGTATTATGTATTGTATTTTATATTGTATTATGCATTGTATTATGTATTGTATTATGTATTGTATTACGTATTATATTTTATATTGTATTATGCATTATAGTATGTATTGTATTATGTATTGTATTATGTATTGTATTATATATTGTATTATGCATTGTATTATGTGGTGTAGTTTGTATACTTTTATGTATTGTATTATATATTGTATTATGTATGGTATTATGTATGGTATTATGTATGATATTATGTATTGTATTATGTATTGTATTATATATTGTATTGTGTATGGTATTATGTATTGTATTGTGTATGGTATTATATATTGTATTGTGTATGGGCTTATATATTGTATTATGTAATGTATTATATATTGTATTATGTATGGTTAAATGCATTGCATTTTGTATGGTATTATGTATTGTATTGTGAATATTATTTATTTTATTTGTTGTGGGTTGTTTCCTGTTTGGACCCAAGGAAGAGTAGCCGTTGCCTTGGCAGCAGCTAATTGGGGATCCTAATAGAAATACTAAATACTAAATAGGCTGGTTCTGACAGTCCATTTATGCGCATAATGTGTAGACCTAGACTAGTTTCGGGTCAATTCCATGAAATCCAGTCGATTAATTTTGTGCCAGTGGGTAAAAGGAAACTTGGCGTATCTTCTTCAGCAAGGAATATATGGTAAACCTAGGTAGACCTTTCCTCTTTGGCTACACTTTTAATCTCCTATTATTCTGGTGTAGTTAGTATCATTGAATGAAGTATGGATTAAGAGGTGGTATGGAGCTCCCTCTAGTGTTTTGTAAACCAGCAGGGATGTGACCGATGAGACTGGTTGTGACTGTGTCAATGTAAAGAAGACGAAATCTTGCAGAATCTTCCAGGTAAAATAAAGGTCATTTTAATAATTGAGATTGAGGGCCGGTTTTCCCAGACATTAAATCCACTCCTGGACTATAAACCACTTTAATTTGTGGTCCGTCTGTTACACAGTTGGTAGATAGTGGGTTTCTACAAGGTGTCGAAAGCGTTCCACAGGGATGCTGGCCCATGTAGACTCCAATGCTCCAAGTTGGCTGGATGTCCTTTTGTTGGAGGACCATTCTTGAGACACACGGGAAACTGTTGAGCGTGAAAAACTCAGCAACAGTGGAGTTCTTGACACAAAACTGTGAGCCTGGCACTTACTACCATACCCTGTTCAAAGGCACTTAAATATTGTGTCTTGCCCATAAACCCTTTGAATGGCACACATACACAATCCATGTCTCAATTGTCTTAAGGCTTAAAAATCCCTCTTTAAAACCACATCTCCTCCCCTTCATCTACACTGATTGAAGTGGATTTAACAAGTGACATCAATAAGGAGTCATATCTTTCACCTGGATTCACCTGGTCAGTCTGTGCCATGGAAAGAGCAGGTGCTCCTAATGTTTTGTACACTCAGTGTATGTTATATTACTGAGATTTTCCATGAAGTTATATTTTTGTGTCTGGGAAGCTGCCTCATAAAGTCTTACGCTGAGATTCTTGACGGGCAGACAGCCGGACAGACAGAGGACGTTCAGTGGTCAGCGTCCAATGTCACGTCTGTCTGATTAGAGAGACGACGGACAGTTCAGTGGTCAGGCTCTAAAGTCACGTCAGTCTGATTAGAAAGACGTCCAGTTCTGACCCTGTTATTTTCCGGGGACACGACAGCAGCACTGACTTCTCCTGTAATTGGTTTCCATAGCTTTCACACGCCATAGTACACTTGTGTGTGTTTTTATTTGCATAACATTTAGCATGTTGATTGAAAACCTCTTTGCTGGAAAATGTTTATTTTTTTTTCATGTTATATTTTAAATGCTTTATTCTCTTTGTATTACTATTTTATTTTCTGGTGAATTTTCAACGTGTCATTTTGTAGTATAATTGTAAGATGCTCCCTTAACATGGCTCCCTGTTAAAATAAATCATACATGATGATTTCTCTGTCCAAATGAGTGTAGTATGACGAAAACATGTTTGACCTTCAGTGATAGGAAGGCAGTGTGACTGGGAAAAGGACAGAGAGAGAGAAAGAAAGAGAGAGAGAGAGAAAGAAAGAAAGAGAGAGAGAAAGAAAGAGAGAGAAGACAGAGGTAGAGAGAGAGAAGACAGAGAAAGAGAGAGAGAAAGAAAGAGAGAGAAGACAGAGGTAGAGAGAGAGAAGACAGAGAGAAAGAAAGAAAGAGAGAGGGAGAGAGAAGAGAGAGAAGACAGAGAAAGAAGAAGAAAGAAAGAGAGACGACAGAGGTAGAGAGAGAGAGAGAAGAAGACAAAGAGGTAGAGAGAGAGCAGAGGAAGAACAAAGGAGGGATGAAGCCTCTCAGGGATATTCAGAATGAGAGACCAGGATACATTTTTCCCTGTCTCTGACTCTGATAAGCTCTGTGTCTATTTCCCACCAAACCCTCAACCTCTATAGAATATTGACTAGAACCCCAAACATGTGATCATGTTACTCCAGTGCTAGCCTCTCTACACTGGCTTCCTGTTAAGGCTAGGGATGAGGATTTATTTTCAAGGATTTACTGCTAACCTACAAAGAATTACATGGTCTTGATTCCCACCTATCTCTCCGATTAGGTCCTGCCAAACAGCTGGAGGCAGGGCTTTCTACCTATAGGGCTAGATTTTTATGGAATGGTCTGCCTACCCATGTGAGAGACGCAGACTCGGTCTCGACCTTTAAGTCTTTATTGAAGACTCATCTCTTCAGTAGGTCCTATGATTGAGTGTAGTCTAGCCCAGGGGTGTGAAGGTGAACGGAAAGGCACTTAAATTAACCGCCCTTGCTGTTTCTGCCTGGCCGGCTCCCCTCCATCCACTGGGATTCTCTTCCTCTGACCCTATTACAGGGGTCACAGGCCATCTAGTGCTCCTCCATGCCGTCCCTAGGAGGGGTGCGTCACTTGAGTGAGTTGAGTAACGTCAGGGCCAGGCAGGATGTGAATTACGGGGGAGCCAGGGGGGGCTCAACTTCTCTGAATGACACGTTAGCTCTCCCCTGAATGACACGTCAGCTCTCCCCTGAATGACACGTCAGCTCTTCCCTGAATTAGACGTTAGCTCTTCCCTGAATTAGACGTCAGCTCTCCCCTGAATTAGACGTCAGCTCTCCCCTGAATTAGACGTTAGCTCTTCCCTGAATTAGACGTTAGCTCTTCCCTGAATTAGACGTTAGCTCTCCCCTGAATGACACGTCAGCTCTCCCCTGAATGACCGGCAGCTCTCCCCTGAATGACACGGCAGCTCTCCCCTGAATGACACGGCAGCTCTCCCCTGAATGACACGGCCAGCTCTCCCCTGAATGACACGCAGCTCTCCCCTGAATGACACGGCAGCTCTCCCCTGAAATGACACGGCAGCTCTCCCCTGATATGAACACGGCACCTCTCCCCTGAATGACACGTCAGCATCCCCTGAATGACACGTCAGCTCTCCCCTGATTAGACGTTAGCTCTCCCTATGAGTTACTTAATTAGACGTAGCTCTCCTGAATATAGACGTCAGCTCTCCCTCTGAATGACACCGTTCAGCGCTCTCCCCTGAATGACACGGCAGCTCTCCCCTGAATGACACGGCAGCTCTCCCCTGAATGACACGTCAGCTCTCCCCTGAATGACACGTCAGCTCTCCCCTGAATGACAAGTCAGCTCTCCCCTGAATGACAAGTCAAACTTTGTGTGGGTCTCTAAATAATGCCCATTTAACCATTCTCAGTGTTCAACACCATTGTTCCCTCCAAGCTCATCACCAAAGCTTAGGATCCTGTGACTGAACACCTCCCTTTGCAACTGGACCCTGGACCGGCATTTGATTGTGAGGTATTCTAGGTCGGGAGAACAATAGGACTTGAGTTCCTGTATGTTGTCACAATCACACCATGAGTAGTTAATCTCTTCCCAGAGATTTCTTTATTCCTGTTTGCGCGATGTACTGAGAACCCAGCTGGCTGTATGGACCGGGACAGTATATCCAGAGAGAGACATGATTCCTTGAAACAGAGTATGTTACAGTCCCTGATGTCTCTCGGGAAGGAGATCCTCGCCCTGAGCTCGTCTACTTTATTGTCCAGAGGCTGAACATTAGCGAGAAATAGACATGAAAGTGGTGGATTGTGTGCACGCCTCCTGACTCTGACTAGAAGTCCACCCAGAATACCTCTTCGCCGGCGGCGTCTTGGAGCAGCTTCTGGGATAAGTTCAATTGCAGCTGGGGGGTACGAACAAAGGATCCAATTCGAGAAAGTCATATTTCTGGTCATAATGCTGGTGAATTACCGCCGTTCTGATATCCAGAAGATATTTCCAGCTGTATGTAGTATCACAAAAAAACTTTTGGACTAATAATGTATGAAATAACACGCACAAAAACGAAATACTGCAAAGTTGCTTAGGAGCTAGAAGCAGAGCTGCCATTTCTGTCGGCGCAGAGGGTGGACAGGCAGAGGCAGCGGTAGAGGGAGAGCCATGGGCAGAGGGTGGACAGGCAGAGGCAGCGGTAGAGGGAGAGCCATGGGCAGAGGACGGGGAGGCAAGGGTAGGGGCAGAGGGTGGACAGGCAGAGGCAGGTCTATAAGGAAACAGAAATTAAGATGAGGAGAGGCTTTCTGCTCTTCGACATGATAGAACGGCTGCCACACAGTTTTGTATTATGTTGAAAATATCTATAGATTTAACTTTTTATTTTAAATGTTCTTGAATAGTTCATGTATGAACATGTATGAACACAATTGGTACCTGAATACATTTTGGTTTATGGAATTTCTCCACACGTGCTTCATTCAAGTGTATTTCTCCACACATACTACATTCAGAGAGTGCACTGTTATGAACTTGAAAAGCAATTAATAAACCAATCAGGCACATTTGGGCAGTCTTGATACAACATTTTGAACAGAAATGTAATGGTTCATTGGATCAGTCTAAAACTTTCCACACACACTGCTCCCATCTAGTGGCCAAAATCTAAATTGCACCTGGGCTGGAATATTACATTGTGGCCTTTCGCTTGCATTTCAAAGATGATGGTACAAAAAAAAAGAAACAAAACAAATGCCAATTTTTTTCTTTGTATTATCTTTTACCAGATCTAATGTGTTATATTCTCCACAAACTTCAAAGTGTTTGCTTTCAAATGGTATCAAGAATATGCATATCCTTGCGTCAGGTCCTGAGCTACAGGCAGTTAGATTTGGGTATGTCATTTTAGGCGAAAATTTTGAAAAAGGGTCCGATCCGTTTAATAGAAGCATTAGTGAGTAGTGTTTGAATTGGCTTTGAATGAATCGTGGACCTTGACCATACATATGAGAAATACCTTGGGATGTAGGATGTGTGGGATGTGGAGAGAAATTTTCCATTCTGTCTTACTGATAATAGGCTATGTGTGCATCTGTTCCTTCAGGAACTCCTCATCAGGGAGCAGGATGATACAGACAACAGGTACGTGGTGAGGCTAATGTTTCAGCGAGAGCCAGGATTGGTTTTTGATGTCCTACAGATTTACCGGCGGCAGAATGGTGGCCAGCACCTGCACATGTACCAGGGGCACTGCAGTGGCGGCAGGTAGCCTAGTGGTTAGAGTGTAGAGGAGGCAGGTCGCCTAGTGGTTAGAGTGTAGAGGAGGCAGATAGTCTAGTGGTTAGAGTGTAGAGGGAGGCAGGTAGCCTAGTGGTTAGAGTGTAGAGGAGGCAGGTAGCCTAGTGGTTAGAGTGTAGAGGTGAGGCAGGTAAGTACCTAGTGGTTAGAGTGTAGGGAGGCAGGTAGCTAGTGGTTAGAGTGTAGAGGGAGGCATAGCCTAGTGGTTAGAGGTAGAGGCGCGCAGGTAGCCTAGTGGTTAGAGTGTAGAGGAGGCAGTAGCCTAGTGGTTAGAGTGTAGAGGTGGCAGGTAACCTAGTGGTTAGAAAGCTAGAAGGCAGGTAGGCTAGTGGTTAGAGTGTAGAGGAGGCAGGTAGCCTAGTGGTTAGAGTGTAGAGGCGGCAGGTAGCCTAGTGGTTAGAGTGTAGAGGAGGCAGGTAGCCTAGTGGTTAGAGTGTAGAGGTGGCAGGTAGCCTAGTGGTTAGAGTGTTGAGCCAGTAACCAGAAGGTTGTTGGATCAAACTGACAAAAAAAATAGTTTTAAGTCTGCCGTTGAACAAGGTAGTTAACCTACTGATCTCCGGTAGGCTGTCTTTGTAAATAAGAATTTGTTCTTAACTGACTTGCCAAGGTAAAACAACATTTTTTATGCATATAGACAGAGACAGGAAGTGATGCGGTCTGGGACCAGATCTCTGTGGTAAGCCAGCTGTCCCATTTTGCCAAATTACTGACTAGACAACGGATATTTACGTTTGCGCAGGTGGTATGGGGTTAACGTGTTGGCAGTGGCTGATGCAGCAGAGGCTGGAGATGACGCCCGGGAATACCGGCATGCTGCCTACACACAGCTTGTGACGTGGCGGCATGGTGCCTACACACAGCTTGTGACGTGGCGGCATGGTGCCCTTGGTGCAGGAAACCGAGTTGTCATCCCCTGTTGCTGTGCTTGGAGAATCAGGGACACTGATCCTCGTTCACAGTATACTGGGTACCTCGTGGGCGCTAGGATTCTCAAAGCACGTGGCATTACCTGTTACTCTGTGTTGTCAGATAACTGACCCCAGATCAGAATCAGCTGGTTGTATGGTGATACCTGTTACTCTGTGTTGTCAGATAACTGACCCCAGATCGGATTCTCAAAGCACGTGGCATGATGACATACTAGTGTTATACCCCAAAAAGTGTCTGTTGCCAGACACATATTAATATGACAGTATTAGTATGGCATGATATTAGTATGGCATCATGTCACTTGCTGTGAACAGAACACAACCTCTCCCTCAGTTTGCATTCTCCACACACAAACACCTGGCAGGTGCGTCTTCAAGACATCAAAAACCTATATACTGGGCACACCATGTCATATCAAAGATTCCAAAGGTTGTTCGTTTATTCTCCCGGCACAACAAAGTTTAAATGGGAAAATGTCCGATTTTATTTCTACACCCGAAAGTGTGCTTAAATAAGTACTGTTACATTAGTTTGTTTTCATATTTGTTTTTTTCTGGATATAAAGTTTCAAAAAAGGTACAAATGTACAAATTTTAGACAACGTTTATCTATATTGAAAATTGGTTACCATAATCATACGGTTGAAATGTCATCCTCAAAACAACAGTTAAAAAGGAGGGAGCACCGCATGAGGGTGAGTGAGAGAGCTAGAATGTAAACAGTAGAGTAGTCAGCTGCTAGCTAGTTGTAGATAAACAGTTGTGGACAAAGTGTTCATCATCATCATCATCATCATTGGTATTGGATCAATATCAACCCCCGAAAAAGAAGTGAGTGTTAGGTTTGGTTCAAATCAAAGTGTATTTGTCACATGTGTAGACCTTAAAATGCTTACTTACAAGCCCTTAACCAACAATGCATTTTAATTTAAAAAAAAATATATATATATAATAAATGATTAAAGAGCAACAATGAATAAATAGTAGTAACAAGGGGGTTCTGGTACAGAGTCATTGTGTAGGTGCACCGGTTAATTGAGGTAATTGAGGTAATATGTACACATAGGTAGAGGTAAAGTGACAATGCATGGTTAATGAACAAAGGGTAAGAGCCTTGTAAAAATGTGGGGGTGAGGTGGAGACAATGTAAATAGTTCAAGAGTCTTATGGGTGTAGAAGTTGTTAAGAAGCCTTTTTGATTTAGGACTTGGTGTTCCGGTATCGCTTGCCGTGCGGTAGCAGGGAGAACAGTCTATGACAAGGGTGACTGGAGTCTTTGACAATTTTTTGGGCCTTCCTCTGACACCGCCTGGTATAGACGTCCTGGATGGCAGGAAGCTTGGCCCCGGTGATGTTCTGGGCAATACGGATTACCCTCTGTAGTGCCTTGTGGTCAGAGGCCGAGCAGTTGCCATACCAGGCGGTGATGCAACTAGGCAGGATGCTCTCAATGGTGCAGCTGTAGAACTTTTTGAGTCATGCACTCTTCACGACTGTCTTGGTGTGTTTGGACCATGATAAGTTTGTTGGTGATGTGGACACGATGGAACTTGAAGCTATCAACCTGCTCCACTTCAGCCCTGTCGATGAGAATGAGACCAGCCTTTCAAAGTACTTCATGGCTACAGATGTGAGTGCTACGGGTCGGTATTCATTTAGGCAGGTTACCTTGGTGTTCTAGGGCACAGGGACTATGGTGGTCTGCTTGAAACATGTTGGTATTACAGACTCGGTTAGGGACAGGTTGAAAATGGCAGTTGGTCAGCGCATGCTCGGAGTACATGTCCTGGTAATCAGTCTGGCCCTGCGTCCTTGTGAATGTTGACCTGTTTAAAGGTCTTACTCACATCGGCTACAGAGAGCGTGATCACACAGTCGTCCGGAACAGCTGATGCTCTCATGCATGTTTTAGTGTTGCTTGCCTCGAAGCGAGCATAGAAGGAATTTAGCTGGTCTGGTAGGCTCGTGTCACTGGGCAGCTCGTGGCTGTGCTTGCCTTTGTAGTCCGTAATAATTTGCAAGCCCTGCCACATCCGACGAGCGTCGGAGCCGGTGTAGTACCATTCAATCTTAGTCCCGTATTGAAGCTTTGCCAGTTTGATGGTTCGTCATAGGGCATAGCAGGATTTCTTATAAGCTTCCGGGTTATAGTCCCGCACCTTGAAAGTGGCAGCTCTACCCTTTAGCTCAGTGCGGATGTTGCCTGTAATCCATGGCTTCTGTTTGGGGTATGTGCGTACAGTCACTGTGGGGACAACGTCATCAATGCACTTATTGATGAAGCCAGTGACTAAGGTGGTATACTCTTCAATGCCATCGGAAGAATCCCGGAACATATTCCAGTCTGTGCTAGCAAAACAGTCCTGTAGCTTATTATCTGCGTCCTCTGACCATTTCCTTATAGAGCGAGTCACTGGTACTTCCTGCTTTAGTTTTTGCTTGTAAGCAGGAATCAGGAGGATAGAGTTATGGTCAGATTTGCCAAATGGAGGGCGAGGGAGAGCTTTGTACACGTCTCTGTGTGTGGAGTAAAGGTGGTCTGGAGTTTTTTTCCCTCTGGTTGCACATTTAACATGCTGGTAGAAATTAGGTCAACCGGTTTTATGTTTCCCTGCATTAAAGTCCCCGGCCACTAGGAGCACCACCTCTGGATGAGCATTTTCCTGTTTGCGTATGGCCCTATACAGTTGGTTTAGTGCCGTCTTAGTGCCAGCATCGGTTTGTGGTGGTAAATAGACAGCTATGAAAACTCTCTTGGTAAATAGTGTGGTCTACAGTTTATCATGAGATACTCTACCTCAGGCGAGACTTCCTTCATATTAGATTCCGTGCACTAGCTGTTATTTACAAATAGACACAGACTGAATGGTTGTTGTAGACTCTTTCCCTGTGATGATGGCGGGCCTTTAATGAAGTAATGTACTCTCAAAAGTAAGGCCACGTTCACAGAGAAAAGTAAACCTTTGATAATGGTCTGGCACTAAAGGCCCTCTGCACAGCATTATATCAATGCTAATGTCATCCCATTCCTTCGCTATGCCAGCCAACCTTAGAGCTTAAGCTGTCCATTTGTATGTTCCTGTCATCAGTCTTTGTGAAAAAGACTGCATCATTTTGAGGGTTTGGACTGGAAGGTCTCCCCCTAGTTGCTTGCCAGTGGATGCTTCAGAGAGGTCTTTAGAGGGGTCCAGCAGAAGGGGTCTTGGTCCATCAGGACCTTTACTGTCAGTCTTGAGATGTATTCCAACAGATATGCCAGAAGAAAAAAGAATATGTTATTATGGAGGGGCAAATAATTCTGTAGTGCAAAAAAAACGAAAGGACACCGCTTCTTTCAAATTCTGTCATTGTACTTGGTGTAAAACGGTTTGTCTGTATGTGGGTCGTAACCTGGTTTTCTCACAGGGTTTCTGAGCTGGAGGAGGTTTCTGGAGCTCCTGCGTGGTCTCGAGGTCCACCCAATGCTAGGGGGGGAGGGAAAGGATGAGGAATGTGGAGGTTTAGCGTACCGATACCCTGAAATTATGAAAAGACAACAATTCATTGACTGCATAGGAATCATCTCCTACAGGCTTTGTTATAGGATTCTGAGGTCTGATGCAATTCCACCTGATATTCCTGCCTTCAGCTTTCACTAAATTATTATGACTCTCAAAAACACACATGCTTATGTCAATATCCTGACTGGTTTTAGATCGTAAATACCATGTACACCTTAGTTATTTATCAAGACAACCATTTAATTTTGATAGCATAAAGCTAACCCGGATTCTCCATTCACAAACATCCCAGCTAATATTAGCTAGCTAACTACTGTACCTTGGGCAACATCTTGATAACGTTACCTGTCAAGCAGAAAACAGGCCATCTCTGCATCTGGCTTCAGCCCTTTTAGGGCCATAACTTCTCTCCAGTAATTGAAATTGTTACCTATATTTAATCTTTTTTTTTTCTTCCAGAAAGCCTTATCATCCAGGCTGTATCACATCCGGCCGTGATTGGGATTCCCATAGGGCGGCGCACAATTGGCCCAGCGTCGTCCGTCTATGGCCGGCATTGTACATAAGAATTTGTTCTTAACTGACTTGCCTAGTTAAATAAATGTTAAATACATTTTTTTAACATTTCTTATTTTTTGGGCACTTGTATGTATCCGCAACCAGTGGGGCTGGACGCTTGCCTAAGAATTCTGCCA
This sequence comes from Salvelinus sp. IW2-2015, assembly GCF_002910315.2. Lineage (NCBI taxonomy): Eukaryota > Metazoa > Chordata > Actinopteri > Salmoniformes > Salmonidae > Salvelinus > Salvelinus sp. IW2-2015. Next base: position 143,152 of record NW_019943035.1, on the reverse strand, counting down.
ATGTTGATTGGGCTCGGAAAGAAGATGACCACGCCTCCGAGTGACGCTGCTCAGAGGAAACCGGCTTTTCTTGACCAATAGGAAAACAGAAATTCTGAATGCACTTTTTTAAGGGCCCAAAGCATAAAAAAAAAAAAAATAATAATAAATGGTGAAACACTATCATCATAATGGGGGGGAATCCCTAACAAATACAAATAACACTGTTACTACAGATATATTATGTACTTTTTATGACATTATAATGCAAACATTCTACACAATACTCCGTTAACGACTGATGAGGTCACAGAGAAAAACAACCAGTCCACCCGTCATCTCCAAACTGTCCAGGAGATGGCGACAAAGGCTCTCTATGTGTTCATGCCTTTCTCTAATACTTGTCATTCAGACCCTTGGGATCAATGGTACTACATTTTTTAATCTAAAAATGCTCCTCGGTCACCTAGCGACCACCCTCGGTTAGAATCCAACTCTGGTGTTTTTAGTCGGTCTCTGTGCTAGCGACCACCCTCGGTTAGATTCCAACCCTTCTATTCTTAGATCTCTCTCTGTGCTAGTGACCACCCTCAGTTACATTCCAACCCTTCTATTCTTAGTGTGTCTCTGTGCTAGTAACCACCCACGTTTAGATGACAAACATGCTATTCCTAGTCTGTCTCTGTGCTAGCAACCACTCTAGGTTAGATTCCAACCCTGTTATTCTTAGTCTGTGCTATTGTGTGAGTTCTAAAATGTGTGCAGTGTTCTAGACTCGTTCCCTGTATGATACAGGTGTTGGGGTGTTCTAGACTCTTTCCCTATATGATACAGGTTGTGGGTTGTTCTAGTCTCTTTCCCTATATGATACAGGTGTTGGGGTGTTCGAGTCTCTTTCCCTATATGATACAGGTGGTGGGTTGTTCTAGACTCGTTCCNAGTCTCTTTCCCTATATGATACAGGTGGTGGGTTGTTCTAGACTCGTTCCCTGTATGATACAGGTGGTGGGTTGTTCTAGTCTCTTTCCCTATATGATACAGGTGGTGGGTTGTTCTAGTCTCTTTCCCTATATGATACAGGTGGTGGGGTGTTCTAGTCTCTTTCCCTATATGATACAGGTGTTGGGGTGTTCCTGTGTATTGGTGTGAGTTCTAAAATGTGTGCAGTGTTCTAGACTCGTTCCCTGTATGATACAGGGTTGGGGTGTTCTAGACTCTTTCCTATATGATACAGGTTGTGGTTGTTCTAGTCTTTTCCCATATGATACAGGTGTGGGGTGTTCGAGTCTCTTTCCCTTAATATCAGGTGGTGGTTGTTCTAGACTCGTTCCTGTATGATACGGTGGTGGGTTTTCTAGTCTCTTTCCCTATATGATACAGGGGTGGGTTGTTCTAGTCTCTTTCCCTATATGATACAGTGGTGTGGGGTTTCTAGTCTTTTCCCTATATGATCACAGGTGTGGGGTGTTCGAGTCTCTTTCCCTATATGATACAGTGGTGGGTTGTTCTAGACTCGTTCCCTGTATGATACAGGTGGTGGTTGTTCTAGACTCTTTCCTATGTGATACAGGTGGTGGGTGTTCTAGTCTCTCCTTGTGATACAGTGGTGGGGTGTTCTAGACCTCGTTCCTGTATGATACAGGGGCAGGGCTGTTTCTAGACTATTCCCTATGTTGAAACAGGTGGCGGGGTGTTCTAGACTCGTTCCCTGTATGATAAAGGTGGTGGGGTGTTTAGTCTCTTTCCCTATATGATACAGGTGGTGGGGTGTTCTAGTCCTCTTCTCTATAATGATACAGGTGGTGGGTGTGCTTAGTCTCTTTTCCCTATACTGATACAAGGTGGCGGGTGTTTAGACTCTTTTCCCTAATGATACAGTGGCGCGGGGTGTTCTAGTCTCTTTTCCCTATATGAATAAGGTGTGGTGTTCTAGACTCGTTCCTGTATGATGACAGGTGGCGGGGTTCTAGTCTCTTTCCCTATATGATACGAGGTGGTGGGTGTTCTAGTCTTCCTTTACTGATCAGGTGGCGGGTGAATTTCTATGAATACGGTGGCGGTGTTCTAGACTCTTTCCCTATGATGATACAGGTGGCGGGGTGTTCTAAGACTCTGTTCCCTATGTGATACAAGTGGCGGGGTGTTCTAGAACTCGCTTTCCCTGATGTGCCAGGTGGTTTGTCTGTCTCTTTGAGGTGTGGGTTGTCATAGATCTTTCCCTATTATGAGACAGGTGGGGTTGTTCTAAGTCTCTTTCCCTCTATATGATAAGGTGTGGGGTTCTAGACTCTTTCCTATATGATACAGGGGGGTTGTTTCTAGCCTTTCCTATACTGATACAGGTGTGGGTGTGTTCTACGACTCTTTCCTATAAGATACAAGGGTGGTGGGGTGTTCTAGACTCTTTCCCTATATGATACAGTGGGTTGGGATGTACCGATATATGCGACTTGGGCGTTTGCAACTTTTCCCTATATGATACCGGTGTTGGAGGTGGTTCCAGACTCTTTCCTATTGATAGGTGGTAAGGGTGT